>NW_019174290.1:3928131-3983131 GCF_002260705.1 Seriola dumerili
TATACTATGTCGTTTTTATGACTTTTTATGCCTTACTATATTATGACTTTTTTTGCCTTACTATACTATGACGTTTTATGCCTTACTATACTATGTATTTTATGACTTTTTATGCCTTACTTTACTATGACTTTTTTATGACTTTTTGTGCGTTGCTATACTATGACTTTTTCTTGACTTTTTGTGTCTTACTATACTATGACGTTTTCATGACTTTTAATGCCTTACTATACTATGTATTTTTTATGACTTTTTATGCCCTACCTTACTATGACGTTTTATGCCTTACTATACTATGACGTTTTCATGACTTTTCATGCCTTATTATACTATGACGTTTTTATGACTTTTTATGCCTTACTATTTCATGACTTTTTATGCCTTATTATACTATGACTTTTTATGCCCTACTATACTATGACTTTTTTATGACTTTTTATGCCCTACCTTACTATGACGTTTTATGCCTTACTATACTATGACGTTTTCATGACTTTTCATGCCTTATTATACTATGACGTTTTTATGACTTTTTATGCCTTACTATACTATGACTTTTTATTCCTTACTATACTATGACTTTTTATGTCATACTATAATATGACTTTCATGACTTTTTATGCCCTACTATACCATGACTTTTTTATGACTTTTTATGCCTTACTATACTATGACTTTTTTATGACTTTTTATGACTTACAATATTATGACTTTTTCATGACTTTTTATGCCTTACTATACTATGACTTTTTTATGACTTTTTATGACTTACGATGTTATGACTTTTGTATGACTTTTTATGACTTACGATGTTATGACTTTTGTATTACTTTTTATTCCTTACTATACTATGACTTTTTATACCTTGCTATACTATGACTTTTTCATGACTTTTTATGTCTTACTATACTATGACGTTTTCATGACTTTCCATGCCTTACTATACTTTGACTTTTTATGCCTTGTTATACTATGACTTTTTTATGACTTTTTATGCCTTACTATATTATGTATTTTCTATGATTTTTTATGCCTTGCTATACTATGACTTTTTAATCACTTTTTATGTCTTAATATAGTATGACGTTTTCATGACTTTTTATGCCTTACTATACTATGACTTTTTCATGACTTTTTGTGTCTTACTATACTATGACGTTTTCATGACTTTTTATGCCTTACTATACTATGACTTTTTATGCCATACTATACTATGACGTTTTTATGACTTTTTCTGCCTTAATATATTATGGCGTTTTTTGCCTTACTATACTATGATTTTTTTATGACTTTTTATGCCTTACTATACTATGACTTTTTATGCCTTACTATACTATGACTTTTTATGCCTTACTATACTATGACTTTTTATGCCTTACTATACTATGACTTTTTATGCCTTACTATACTATGACTTTTTATGCCTTACTATACTATGACTTTTTATGCCTTACTATACTATGACTTTTTATGCCTTACTATACTATGACTTTTTATGCCTTACTATACTATGACTTTTTATGCCTTACTATACTATGACTTTTTATGCCTTACTATACTATGACTTTTTATGCCTTACTATACTATGACTTTTTATGCCTTACTATACTATGACTTTTTATGCCTTACTATACTATGACTTTTTATGCCTTACTATACTATGACTTTTTATGCCTTACTATACTATGACTTTTTATGCCTTACTATACTATGACTTTTTATGCCTTACTATACTATGACTTTTTATGCCTTACTATACTATGACTTTTTATGCCTTACTATACTATGACTTTTTATGCCTTACTATACTATGACTTTTTATGCCTTACTATACTATGACTTTTTATGCCTTACTATACTATGACTTTTTATGCCTTACTATACTATGACTTTTTTATGACTTTTTATGCCTTACTATACTATGTCGTTTTTATGACTTTTTATGCCATACTATACTATGACTTATTTATGACTTTTTATGCCTCACTATACTATGACTTTAAATGCCTTATTATACTATGACTTTTTCATGACTTTTTATGCCTTACTATACTATGACTTTTTATACCTTACTATACTATGACTTTTTATGCCTTACTATACTATGACTTTTTATACCTTACTATACTATGACTTTTTATGCCTTACTATACTATGACTTTTTATACCTTACTATACTATGACTTTTTATGCCTTACTATACTATGACTTTTTATACCTTACTATACTATGACTTTTTATGCCTTACTATACTATGACTTTTTATACCTTACTATACTATGACTTTTTATGCCTTACTATACTATGACTTTTTATACCTTACTATACTATGACTTTTTATGCCTTACTATACTATGACTTTTTATACCTTACTATACTATGACTTTTTATGCCTTACTATACTATGACTTTTTATACCTTACTATACTATGACTTTTTATGCCTTACTATACTATGACTTTTTATACCTTACTATACTATGACTTTTTATGCCTTACTATACTATGACTTTTTATACCTTACTATACTATGACTTTTTATGCCTTACTATACTATGACTTTTTATACCTTACTATACTATGACTTTTTATGCCTTACTATACTATGACTTTTTATACCTTACTATACTATGACTTTTTATGCCTTACTATACTATGACTTTTTATACCTTACTATACTATGACTTTTTATGCCTTACTATACTATGACTTTTTATACCTTACTATACTATGACTTTTTATGCCTTACTATACTATGACTTTTTATACCTTACTATACTATGACTTTTTATGCCTTACTATACTATGACTTTTTATACCTTACTATACTATGACTTTTTATGCCTTACTATACTATGACTTTTTATACCTTACTATACTATGACTTTTTATGCCTTACTATACTATGACTTTTTATACCTTACTATACTATGACTTTTTATGCCTTACTATACTATGACTTTTTATACCTTACTATACTATGACTTTTTATGCCTTACTATACTATGACTTTTTATACCTTACTATACTATGACTTTTTATGCCTTACTATACTATGACTTTTTATACCTTACTATACTATGACTTTTTATGCCTTACTATACTATGACTTTTTATACCTTACTATACTATGACTTTTTATGCCTTACTATACTATGACTTTTTATACCTTACTATACTATGACTTTTTATGCCTTACTATACTATGACTTTTTATACCTTACTATACTATGACTTTTTATGCCTTACTATACTATGACTTTTTATACCTTACTATACTATGACTTTTTATGCCTTACTATACTATGACTTTTTATACCTTACTATACTATGACTTTTTATGCCTTACTATACTATGACTTTTTATACCTTACTATACTATGACTTTTTATGCCTTACTATACTATGACTTTTTATACCTTACTATACTATGACTTTTTATGCCTTACTATACTATGACTTTTTATACCTTACTATACTATGACTTTTTATGCCTTACTATACTATGACTTTTTATACCTTACTATACTATGACTTTTTATGCCTTACTATACTATGACTTTTTATACCTTACTATACTATGACTTTTTATGCCTTACTATACTATGACTTTTTATACCTTACTATACTATGACTTTTTATGCCTTACTATACTATGACTTTTTATACCTTACTATACTATGACTTTTTATGCCTTACTATACTATGACTTTTTATACCTTACTATACTATGACTTTTTATGCCTTACTATACTATGACTTTTTATACCTTACTATACTATGACTTTTTATGCCTTACTATACTATGACTTTTTATACCTTACTATACTATGACTTTTTATGCCTTACTATACTATGACTTTTTATACCTTACTATACTATGACTTTTTATGCCTTACTATACTATGACTTTTTATACCTTACTATACTATGACTTTTTATGCCTTACTATACTATGACTTTTTATACCTTACTATACTATGACTTTTTATGCCTTACTATACTATGACTTTTTATACCTTACTATACTATGACTTTTTATGCCTTACTATACTATGACTTTTTTATGACTTTTTATGCCTTACTACACTATGAGTTTTTATGCCTTGCTATATTATGACTTTTTAATCACTTTTTATGTCTTAATATAGTATGAAACTTTTCATGACTTTTTATGCCTTACTATACTATGACTTTTTATGCCTTACTATACTATGACTTTTTATGCCTTACTATACTATGACTTTTTATGCCTTACTATACTATGACTTTTTATGCCTTACTATACTATGACTTTTTATGCCTTACTATACTATGACTTTTTATGCCTTACTATACTATGACTTTTTATGCCTTACTATACTATGACTTTTTATGCCTTACTATACTATGACTTTTTATGCCTTACTATACTATGACTTTTTATGCCTTACTATACTATGACTTTTTATGCCTTACTATACTATGACTTTTTATGCCTTACTATACTATGACTTTTTATGCCTTACTATACTATGACTTTTTATGCCTTACTATACTATGACTTTTTATGCCTTACTATACTATGACTTTTTATGCCTTACTATACTATGACTTTTTATGCCTTACTATACTATGACTTTTTATGCCTTACTATACTATGACTTTTTATGCCTTACTATACTATGACTTTTTATGCCTTACTATACTATGACTTTTTATGCCTTACTATACTATGACTTTTTATGCCTTACTATACTATGACTTTTTATGCCTTACTATACTATGACTTTTTTATGACTTTTTATGCCTTACTATACTATGTCGTTTTTATGACTTTTTATGCCTCACTATACTATGAGTTTTCATGCCTTACTATACTTTGTCGTTTTTATGATTTTTTATGCCTTACTATACTATGACTTTTTATGCCTTACTATACTATGACGTTTTATGCCTTACCATACTATGTCATTTTCATGACTTTTTATGCATTCCTATACTATGACTTTTTATGACTCTTTATGCATTCCTATACTATGACTTTTTATGCTTTACTATAATATGACTTTTTATGCCTTACTATACTATGTTGATTTTATAACTTTTTATGCCTTACTATACTTTGACTTTTTATGCCTTACTATACGATGACTTTTTATTCCTTACTATACTATGACATTTTTATGACTTTTTACGCCTTACTATCGTATGACTTTTCATGCTTTACTATACTATGACTTTTTATGCCTTACTATACTATGTCATTTTCATGACTTTTTATGCATTCCTATACTATGACCTTTTTTGCTTTACTATACTATGTCCTTTTTATATTTTTTTATGTCTTCCTATACTATGTATTTTTTATGACTTTTTATGCCTTACTATACTATGACTTTTTATGACTTTTTATGCCTTACTATACCTATACCTTTTTTGCCTTACTTTTCTTTGTGTTTTTTACGAATTTTCATGTCTTACTATACTTTGACTTTTTATGCCTTACTATACCATGACTTTTTATGCCTTACTATACTATGTCGTTTTTATGACTTTTTATGCCTTACTATACTATGACTTTTTATGCCTTACCATACTATGTCATTTTCATGACTTTTTATGCATTCCTATACTATGACTTTTTATGACTCTTTATGCATTCCTATACTATGACTTTTTATGCTTTACTATAATATGACTTTTTATGCCTTACTATACTATGTTGATTTTATAACTTTTTATGCCTTACTATACTTTGACTTTTTATGCCTTACTATACGATGACTTTTTATTCCTTACTATACTATGACATTTTTATGACTTTTTACGCCTTACTATCGTATGACTTTTCATGCTTTACTATACTATGACTTTTTATGCCTTACTATACTATGTCATTTTCATGACTTTTTATGCATTCCTATACTATGACCTTTTTTGCTTTACTATACTATGTCCTTTTTATATTTTTTTATGTCTTCCTATACTATGTATTTTTTATGACTTTTTATGCCTTACTATTCTATGACTTTTTATGACTTTTCATGCCTTACTATACTATGACTTTTCATGCCTTACTATTCTTTGTGTTTTTTACGAATTTTCATGTCTTACTATACTTTGACTTTTTATGCCTTACTATACCGTGACTTTTTATGCCTTACTATACTATGTCGTTTTTATGACTTTTTATGCCTTACTATACTATGACTTTTCAGGCCTTACTATACTTTGTGTTTTTTGTGACTTTTTATGCCTTACTATACTATGTCATTTTTATTACGTTTTATGCCTTATTATACTATGACTTTTTTATGACTTTTTATGCCTTACTATACTATGACTTTTTATGCCTTACTATACTATGACTTTTTATGCCTTACTAAACCATGACTTTTTTTATACCTTGCTATACTATGAAATTTTTATGCCTTAATGAACTTGTACTTTTTATAACTTGCTATACAATTATTTTTTGTGCCTTACTACAACATGACTAGCAGTAAGGCATAAAAAGTCATAGTATAATATTGCACAAAAAAAGTCGTAGTATAGTAAGTCATAAAGTCATATTTTAATAATTTAAAAAAAAGTCATAGTATAATAAAAACCATATAGTATGGCAAGGCATAAAAAGTCACATTGTAGTAAGTTATAAAAAAAGTTATAGTATAGTAGGTAAGAAATTCATCCTATTGTAAGGGATGAAATGTCATAGTATATTCCATCCATTTTCTACCGCTTNTTACTATACTTTGTGTTTTTTGTGACTTTTTATGCCTTACTATACTATGTCATTTTTATTACGTTTTATGCCTTATTATACTATGACTTTTTTATGACTTTTTATGCCTTACTATACTAGTCAAAAGTCATAGTATAATAAAAACCATATAGTATGGCAAGGCATAAAAAGTCACATTGTAGTAAGTTATAAAAAAAGTTATAATATAGTAGGTAAGAAATTCATCCTATTGTAAGGGATGAAATGTCATAGTATATTCCATCCATTTTCTACCGCTTATCCTCTAGTAGGGTCGCGGGGGGGCTGGAGCCCATCCCAGCATCCTTTCGGGCGAGAGGCGGGGTACACCCTGGACAGGTCGCCAGTCCATCGCAGGGCACACAGAGACAAACAACCATTCACTCTCACATTCATACCTATGGTCAATTTGGAGTAACCAATTAGCCTAGTCCCCATTTGCATGTCTTTGGACTGTGGGAGGAAGCCGGAGTACCCTGAGAGAACCCACACAAGCACGGGGAGAACATGCAAACTCCTGTCATAGTATATTAAGGCATAAAAAAATATTGTATAGTAAGTCATCAAGTCACAGTATAATAAGGAAAAAAAGTCATAGTGTAGTAAGGTATCAAAAAAGTCATAGTATAGTAAGGCACAAAAATATCACAGTATAATAAGGCATAAAAAGTCATAGTACAGTAAGGCATAAAGTCATAGTATAGTAAGGCATTAAATGTTACATTGTAGTAAGTCCTAAAAAAGTAATATTATAGTACGTCATTAAGTCATATTATAATACGGGATAAAATGTCATTGTATAGTACGGCATAAAACTCATGGTATAGTAAGTCATAAAGTCATAGTATAGTAAGGCATAAAAAGTTATATTATAGTAAGGCATAAAAATATCACAGTCTAGTAAGGCATAAAACGTCATAGTATAGTAAGTCATAATGTCATTTATAGTAAGGATAAAAAAAAGTTATTGTATAGTAAGGCATAAAAATGTCATAGTATAGTAAGGCATAAAAAGTCATACTATAGTAAGTAATAAAGTCATATTATAGTAAGGCATAAAAATGTCAAATTATAGTAAGGCATAAAATAGTCAGATATACTGTTGAGGGGAAATTATTCCATTTCAGAATACTGACCTTCGAAAAGCTCAGACCCCCTCTGCTGGATAACTGGTAGTATGACCGTATCTTCTGACAGCTGGGTGTGTTAGTTGCACCAAATGTGTGACAACTGAAGCTCATCAAACTGATCCTATAAAGGTAAGTGGCTTATCCTTATGTACTAACAAGCTGTGGTGTTTTAAATGGGTCAAAATATGTTCACAGAAAAGATGAAGGCCAACAACGCAAGAAAAAAGTACTTAAATTATACATTAAAAGTAACATTATAGTTGTTACTTGCCCAAAAAAGTAATGATTAAAGCTTTCATGCATTTCAATATTTTTAAATTAAGATTAATCGACCTGAACTGAACACTTCATGGAACACTTTCAGTGTTCCAATCCAGGTCATAACAGTGTTATAACAGTCTTATTGAATTTATCATAAGAAACTCAGTCAAGACCCACGGTACAATAGTGTGACAGTAGTGTCTGGTGTATGGGCATTGTAATGAACTAATAGAATTATACTTTAAATTATCTTGTAAATTGAATAATTAAATTTGCATATTAAATGGCAACATGGTAGCAACAGCCGTTCGCATGGTGGTCAGACCTGTGGTGTTGGCAGGAGTCGTTTGTGGAGTTAGAACTGGTCAGTAAGAGCTCCTGTTGCAGCCCTGTGGGTTGGTTAATATTTTGGTGGCACACTGCTTAGATGTCCTCAAATTACAAAGAGCTGTATTCACATTAAATTCAAGTTGTTGCATTATGTTTAATTAGCAAACTTGAAAATCTAAGTCTCATTATCTTTGGTGACACCTATGGCGATACATGGCAATTGCAGGTTTGCTTTTGAACCACACACGAGTGTTCCATCCACTTGTGAGTTCTGGCAGAACTCCTGGGTGATGAAACACACGTGTGTTGGTGACTCATGTTCCTCGTGATTTTGCGTGTGAGCAACAAGAAGTTACAAAATAATCTGGAAGCTCTGAAATCTAATAAAATTACCTTTGAATTAAGAATACTTTGTGGGACATACTCTTTCCAAAGGTGAAGAATTAATTCACATGCTCAAATAAATAAATAGTAAATACATATAAATATAACATATATGGTCAAAAGTCTTAAAACAAAAAAATTTAAAACATGATTGAAATGTATTTTTCAATTCCATGTTTAAATTATATTATGAATTCATCATTTAAACATGAACTATGAAAACAGAATTATCATTTGGAACAATTCATCTTTTTATTATTTCTTTTGAGTTTTTAATGCATCATTTAAATGTTAAATTTATAACAGCTATTAGTTTATTAATTAATTATAATTTAACAATGCCTAAATTTATTCAGATGGCACTCTCAAGACTCCATAGACTCAAAAAACACACAATAATTGTAGAAATAAAGTAATCAAGTCATAGAAACAACTGTAGACAGCAAAATAAAAGTCTAACAAAACACTCAGACGAGCTTTACACTTTTTTAGAGTAGCTTCTTTTACTTTGCTAAACAACTGGGAAAATGAGTGACTTTCATTTAATTTGAGCCATCGTTGTCCAGGTTTCAACATCAGGTAGACAACAATGTGCTTTCACATGATAATTATCACAAAAGGAAATGCCAGGATTTGATTTATGGATCAATAGTTGGCACTTGTAGTACTTGTTGTCTCATCTAAACAGGCTGAAAAAACGGAACCTATACACAACACAAAATATAACAATAATATATGAAACATGTGTGTCATTTTTACCTGTGTGTATTTTAATGACTGATGCAGAGGATGTCTTGTCAGTGTCTCTGAACTACAGACACAATGATGAAACAAAAGGTGGAATGATGAAACAAAAACTAAGGTGGATCAGGGTCACCTAGAGCTTGGCACGTACAGCAGTGAATGATTCTGAACTTAAAAACATGCAGCTTACAGTCACACACACATTATTTCTCTATAATTTCCTATAACACACACTTACACATAATGCATTTAACACAGAAACGATGCAGCCTGTATGCACCTGGTACAACACTTTGCTCTCCACACTCCAAATTTACAGAGGGGAAGTGTGTGTTCAGATATTGGTTGGGAAAAAGCACAAAAATGAGGTGTGGTTTTTTTTGTGTGTATTTGTGGATGTGTAAGCATGTGTGTATGTATCTCTGAGAGCAGCTACAAAAATGACACAAACACACATGCACCATAGACACTATCTCACACACAGACTACATTTCCCATGTTTTTTTTTCACAATAAAACCATTCAAGATCTTCAAACAAATGAAATACGCTGCCAAAAAACCTTTAAAACTCTCCGCTGACACAAGACACCTGTGCAAGAGCATAGGAGCGACCTCCAATAGCATACATTTGGTTCTAAGGCAAAATTGTAGTTCCACAGGACTAGTGCTGTTGATGCAGTGTGCTGTTTGCACGCTGACTGTGTCTCCATTTGAAAACCTTCACTCAGTCATTCAGTGTATTTTTATTTTAGCACCATGGGAATCTCTCCTTCAATCAGAATCGTGTCACTCCGAGAGACAGCTGTGAAAAATATTCCCTTCCGATATCCACTGAAAAAAAAATCTCATGATTATTGTGGTTGAAGAGGAAACTGGAAATATCCATGAAAGTTGCTTGGTTTGTTACAAGATGGTGAAAATCAAAAACAGCATGAACACACACAACATAATGCAAGGCTTAACATTAACATCACAGATCATTTGGAAATTCACCATTTGCATTTTTTCTTTTCTTTTTTTTTTCTTTTCCATTCCACAATGGTCGTATGCATAAGCTTTAAGCAAAAAGGGCAAAGGACGGACTTCAGCCTTTTGTTTGTTCTTTTCTCTGTACACACACGTACACACACACACACACACACACACACACACACGCACACACACACGCACACACACACGCACACGTACACGCACACGCACACAAACACACACATACAGTAAACACAATGGGTTTTACAATAAGACATGAAATAAAACCATCTGCAGCCATTCTGAGCTGGGTTGAAGTGACCAGTTCCCAGGCATCAAAGGCAATAAAAATGTCTGTTTAGTGTTTCCTTTCAGTTACTGTGGGTGATGAGCAGCCGTCTGATCACAGTAAGTCGCACAGGTCAAGGATTAAGGAGCCAGAAAAGACTCCTGGATGCATTTTCTTGTAGCTCTTTAGTTCCTTTAGCATCCATAGTTTATAACTCTGAATATGAATCTAGTGTGTGTGTGTGTGTGTGTGTGTGTGTGTGTGTGTGTGTGTGTGTGTGTGTGTGTGTGTGTTGGTCGTCTTTTGTTTGCACTTGTGCAACCGTTAGTATCTCAGTAAACTAATTTGGATCTTCTGCGACCCTCTGTCCACACTGAACAAGGGAATCTTGATGTGCAGTAATGAAAACCATGCCCTCCACAAAAACGGCTCACTCAGTTTTCAGCACATTTCCCCACGTTTGTTGAAACTCGTATTGATATCTCGTTGTTTTTCCTGTCTCATCTCAGGGTGCGATGACCTGTGTGGAGCCACAGAGGGAGACGAATGTTCACCAAAGTGTTGTCTTCCTCCCGTGGCTGGCCAACGTCCACAAACGTCCACATCTGTCCGAGAAGAGGGGACAGGCTGTACTTTTCTCGTTGCCATGGCAAAGGTCAGGGTAACAGTGGCGGGGCTGCACAGAGGTCAGAGGTCACGGGCTACGTGTGAGGTCATTTCCTGGTGTGAAGGCTCTCCTGGAACTTGGTGCTCGTATAGCGGATGTGGAAGCCCTTCTTGCTGATTGTGTCATCGCTATGGAAACGAATCAGCATGGCGTCTCCGGGCGAGTAAATCCCCTCCCGAGGCTGAGCAAGGAGGAGACATGAGAAGGAGTTTCTCAGACATTTAAAGGTTCATATCTGAGCTTTTGCTTACAAATCAAATAGAAGCAGGTCTTTGCAAACCATGCTGTTGTGTTTTAGATTTCCGAATATATTTTTCTACCTTCCAGAAACGCCTTATTTCTGTTCATTCATGCATAATATGAAAATTAATTAGCAAACTTTTAAAAGTTGCTTGAGTTGTGTAACTCGCCACAAACCATCACACTTTTCTGCCAATAGCTTCACACCATTCCACTGATCTACAAGGGGCAGTAATATGTCGAGGAAATTAGCATTGTGCCAAAGGGAAGAAGAAGACTGCTTGCAAGTAAACATGGATGTAAACAATCCAAGTTTAAAGATCACAAAAAGAGAACTTAATTTTGCAAATGCTTTATGAAAAGAAAAATGAATTCAACATTTGTCAGGCTTCAGTGATACACAATGTGTAACTCAGTGTCAAGACAAACTTGTTGAAAAGAAAGCTCCACATGCCACTTTTGAACTGCATTACCACACTCCCCATAATGTTACTCTGAAAAAATTTGAGTAATTAATTAAACTTGATGTTAAATGACACTCAGGAGATTATCAACCACACAAACTCAAGCAACTTTCGGGACTTTTGGGATTTTTCACAAACAGAAATGAATTGAAACCAACAGCTTCCTGGAATGGTAGGAAAATACAAAATCTAAAACTGTACACCATGCATTCAAAAGAAAAATATACATGATTTGTAGTTGAAGGATATGGCTGGTGTTATTCAACATTTTCCTTATCGTGGACAAAACTCACGAAAAGACCAGAATCAACAATACATTAGTCGATGTCTCTTCCCGACCCTGTGTGTGGCCCTCAGCAACGGAGCCATTGGTCATAAACACATTGTATCATTTAAAGAAATTATTTTCGAAAACAGCTGGACACTGTTATTCTTATCAAACATAATTCAAACAGGAATAAATGGTGCATTTGTTGGGAGCTATTTTTTGCAGCAAATTAACAACCTCTGGCGTGTTATGAGTATTTCCGGCAGCAGGACGGGGTACATGGGATTGAGTCAAAATGAGCTACAGTTGCCACGTTCATGGTAATGAAGGAACATATGAACCAGTGTGGCTTATGGATTTTCTTTCAATAGTGTTTGGATGACAAAGGAGATCTATCGCACAGAGAAATAAGATATATCAGGTCTTTTCAAGAAATGTGTTGTTATTAAAAAAATATTGAATAATTCTAGCCTAATGCTTTAGAAGTCAGAAACAGATAGTTAGGATCAAATGGAAATGAATGGAAGGTGAAAGCTGCCTGGAACAGCTGAAGAAATACATCAAAAAAGCTAAAAGTAAACCTTTGGCGTGGATTTGACAATAGTCGTAAAAAAAAAAAAGTATACATCATTTGTATTTAAAGCGCTCAAACATGTAACAAACACTGTCATGGTTCTTTAATAACTAATAACCTTTGTGAAATCATGAAGCCTTACCCCTGAACCGCAGAAGCGGCCGAGTCGATGTGAGTTAGCGTCGTACCCGTTGTACAGCTCGATGTAGTCATAACCACAGTCAGCTTCCTCCTCTACCTCAAACGTGATGAAGCTCAGCTCGATGCCGTAACCCTGTTCAGCCGTCAGCAGCCACTCACAGTCAGTGTGACCTGGGTAATTGTTGTCTCCAAACTGGGAGTGAGAGTAGAGGTTCTTCTGACGAGCTTCTGCTTTCAGACGACCTCCACACTCTGAGGAGAGACAGATGGAGGGAAAGGTATCGTCATACAAAGTTTTGACCTGAAAAATGTGGCATTTGTTAGATTTTGTGTTGATCCAGACATTCTTAAAACTCAAGTCAGGTTTCATGAATAATTTCCATCATGTATGTGCTCTTAAGAACCACTAGAGGGGGATATTGCTCTTAAAAATGAATAAAACTTGAGAAATTCAAGCTGGGGACCGTGAGTGATGCTCTTTCTGCAAACACAAAAACTCACAAACAAAAAGCCATTTTAACGTCAGTAACAGACATGAACTCAAACACATTTCCACACAGACACACACCTGTGGAGTGTGTAGCTTGGAAACCCTTCCTTTGTACTGAAGCGTCAGAGATGAAGCGGAGGTACATCTTGTTTCCGGTGGAGACCAGAGGCTCTGGGATTTTACTGCCACACAGTCGACCCAAGATGGCTGCCGTGTCACTGTCCCCATCGAAGGCCTCCAGATGGTCATACGCACACTCCTGATGCTGCTCGATCTCAAACTCGTTGAAGGTCTGGACAGGTGGAGGCAGAGAGATCGACAGAGAGAAATGGATGAGTGAGATATGCGTGAGTGTTGAAACAAGACCTGTTGACCTCGCCGTTAAATGTCTTCATAGGAACAGTTTCTTTGGTAGAAAGTAGTTCCAATGAAAACTGAAATCTTATTCAAATACTGTGAGCACCAAAAATTAAACTGTATTTATTTCCATTACTGGGATGATTTTATTTTGTAATTTGGGTGAAATTACCCTTTAAAACTACAACGGTACACACGTGTTGCATTTATGTGATTATAAATTTGTACCTGGTAAGGAACTACAAAATATTTAACTTTCCATTTTGCAGAAGTTGTATAGTCTGTTTTTAAAAATAAATAAAGATGACATCCTCATCCCTGGTCTCTCTAAATACAATCAGTTAGAAAATGATGAAGAATGAAATCCAAAAGTTGTTTAAGGCACTTTTCCGCACAAACTGTCTTTGACTTCTTCAAAAAAAATGCTCCTGAGGGAAACTGACACGTTAGCTTTACCTGCTCTTCCTGTTTCGCACAGTTTAAATTTGTACATGTAGTAATAACAGAGAGATACAGAAAATATAATATTCAGTGGTGTTTAGAGGCCTGTAGAGTCTGTTTATGGAAAGAAAATCAGAGACTCCGTGACAGGACTCAAAGCACAGGAGCCTGACGGCAAGGCAGTGTGAGAAAGAGAAGAAAACTAATGAGAGTGTATCCTTTGTAAAAGCTGTCACTATATTGTGTCTTCATTAAAAGCCATTTTCTTCATAGTGTCTCTCTGACTTGGCAACTAATTATTTGATAGAAAAAGTATTACTGCACAAACAAGCTTGGCTGTAAATGAACCAAAAGAACCTTAAAGCTCTCACACCACTAACTCAGCGGACTGTGAAAAGAAAAGACTAGTTTTTGAAAGAGATCCTCAGAATACTGCACATACTTTTTTTTGTCTTTGACTGATGCAGACAGACATCTGTCTCTCCAAACATCATTAGCAGAGGGTCATTTCCAATAAGATATAGGTGTCCTAAAATTTCAATCTGTGCTAATGTGGTTAAAATGATTTAATCTGTGTTTTATGTTTGTTTTTTTTGGATGCTATATATTTCTTTACGGTGTGATTTAGGTAGATGCGATGAGAAGAACTTTTTTGTCTTATTTTCTTTGTTAGAGAGCTGTTTAAAAAAAAAAAAAAAAGAATGTGTTTGCATATTTAATACATCGCAGAAGAAACCCCCTGCCTCCCTCCGTCTTTGCCTACACATTGCTTACACGCTGACATGCATGTACACAGAGTCACGATTCATAATCTAATCAAGTCACTGTGAGCTGACTCATAACACCTTGCAGGCCTCTCTCCCACGCACAGTCACACACCCCTCTGATTGTCTCCTGAGCCGTGCTCCATCACGCCACCACAAACCACCACACTGCGCTGATTTTTACAAACCAGACGGGAGGAGAAGGGAGAGCGAAGGTGGGCTGATGTGAGGATGTCGTTACTGAGAGGGCAAGTGTTTGATTTGGAGGATGGTGATGGCTTCCAGATGTTTCTAACTGTAGCTCGGATGAGACACTGGTTTCTGGATCTGTTTACTGTTCCCAAGTGAATTGTGTGTGTGTGTGTGTGTGTGTGTGTGTGTGTGTGTGAGAGAGACAGACAGAGTAAAGAAGCAATAACAGAGTGACCTTCATGGCTATGTGCAGATTTCTGGTATTAAATTTATCCCGCTGTGATGTCATTACTGTGGATATAGAGAGCACCCCTGCTAATCTCAACACACACGCACACACGCACGCACGCACACACACACACACACAAATCTGTGTATAGATCACATGTAGTCACACACTCAAAAGGTGTGATTACATGGTGCAAAGAACCGTCGATGTGTCATCGTAGCTGATGATGTAATATGTTTTTGGTTGCGTAAGCGATCATAAGAGATTATCAAAACTAAATGACAGCTGATGGCAATTTTGATAACATGTGAGGAGCAAAGTCCTTATATTCTGCAGGACTACACACTGCGGACTGTGTGTGTGTGTGTGTGTGTGTGCGTGTGCGTGTGTGTCTAGACCAGGAATGTGTCTACATTTAATAAAGACTGCACTGTGTTTGTGTGTGTGACACTACCTGCATTTGGGAACATGAGTAGATTTTAGGAGGATTATCTGAAGCACGCTTTGTGAATGTGAGCATGTGTGTGACTGTCCGCTCCTGCATTTGCATCTTTGTGAGGACCAAGTTGAGTTTTACGTTTGTGATATACACGCTTTTTAGCGCTGAAATGAGTAGTTGATTAATCTATTAGTCAACTTGCAGAAAATGGATTGGCAACTACAGCGTTTTGACAACCAATAAATCATGTAAGTTATTTCTCAACCTTAAGTTTAGCTGCTTTTCTTTGTCTTCAGCCATAGTGAACTGGATATCTTCAAGTTTTAGACTGTTGGTCGGATGAAACAAGCAAGTCAATTGTCAACTTTCTGTTTTATTAATGGATTCTGTTCTTTTCTCATTTCTGTTTTACTGAACTGTTAACAATATGTTGCCATAAGAAAGCATGTATGCAAAGCCTACGTACATAACCTGTATAAAAAGGTTAAATGTGGTTGCGATGGTCAAGGTTAGTGAATGTATAATGCCACTGAGAGTCCTCACAGGTACAGAAGGACATACGTGTGTGTGTGTGTGTGTGTGTGTGTGTGTGTCTAGACCACTCCAT
Source organism: Seriola dumerili (assembly GCF_002260705.1). NCBI lineage: Eukaryota > Metazoa > Chordata > Actinopteri > Carangiformes > Carangidae > Seriola > Seriola dumerili. The sequence continues at coordinate 3,944,857 of NW_019174290.1, forward strand.
CACCTCGGCAAGTTGAGTGTGCAAACGGCGCTAAGCATCTTCTGTGAACGTACCTGAGACGAGAGATTCTCCATTCACACTAACACTGTTAGTTAAACACCATCTGTCTGAGCTAATGTGCTGTCACATAAGTTTAGATTATCTCCTCTCTCTCTGTCTCTCTCTCTTCTTATGACAAATGACCATGCAAATCTGAATTAGAACTTTTTAACCTCAATTATCCATGATGCGCATGGACCTTAATCAGAACTGTGTTTCTGATTCAGTTTAATAAATAAGTACAACTGCAGTTACTTAGAAAACTATCTGTGTCGACACATAAATTCTTACACACTCAAACGTATGCATGTGTGCACACATGCAGCTTGCGCGCACACACACACACACACACACACACAGAAAGACACAAAGACACAGATGGCCACTGCCCAAGGCCTCTTTCTAACGCATGAGCACACGCTTGCAGTTAGCCCGATTATAAAAACATGCGCTTTCTCCCCCGTTCACATTTGGGTTTCATATGTGGAACATACAAAAGAGAGACCATCGTGTAAGAAGGAGGAGTGGGGGGGGGCAGCCTGAGGCTTTTACATAACCTACAGACAGAATAATGTATTGTTATGAGGGAAAGAGGCATCCCAGTAATGCTCAAGAACATGGTCTATGTGGAGTGAGAGAGAGAAGCTGCTTCATTTGATGCACACTTACAATCTTGACTCGGTGCCCCGGTGTGGCTGTGATGTCCCAGGTGCACTCCTTACGGCTGGGATACTTGTCTGGCCAGTTAGGGCTGCTCAGGGTCCCACTGGGGCTGTGGATCTTATGCTCACACTCAGCTGGACACACACACACACACACACGCACACACACAGAAACACGCAAGCACACACATGGAGAGGAAGTTAAAATCGTGGCTGCACAGGAAAAGGTCAAAGGAAATGGAAAGAGAACAGGAAGGAGAGAAACGAGAGAACCAAACTAGAGAGAAAAGATCTCAAAGAAACACATCCTGGTGACAAGTTCAGTGTGAATTCCATATGCACACACGCTTCTCACAAAGACTGTGCTGCATTAGGGCTTTACGTAGCTCCTGCACTGTGGCAACCTTGTGCACAGACAAAGAACTAAAAGAATAAAAAGAATTTCTTGGATTAACAACACCTTAACCTATAAACAATGATAAAATGTAACGTTTTGTATATAATTAGCAGTAGCACGAGAATGAATGTTAAATTTTATATTCATGTACAAGTCAGCCATAACCTACATACAGTATTTAAAGGGAAGTTCGTTTCATTTTTTAGTATCTTATGTGAACCTTGAATACTACTATTTATAGAAGCAACAATCCAATATATTCATCAATTATAGACTAACAAAATATGTTAAAAAAAAATTTTTTTTTAAACTGTTCCTACATTTATTGCAAACACTGCAGTCTGAGGGGCTAAGCCTTAGTGAGTGAATGTTTGGGAGCGTTGCAGATTCATTCTGGATATGTTCAGTGACTCTGTTGCAGGGTTTTGTTCCTGACTGCAAGGACAAAGAGTCTGAGCTCTGATTTGCACCTTCGGCTCTTCCCTGATGAGAACTTTCTTCATTTCTCTATCACATTATGGAAACAATTACTCTGTTATTGCCACTGGTTGCTTTTAAGGATTTATCTCAGAAAACAGTTTTTGGGCTTCTCAATATCATGGTGCCATGGTGCACAACTGTAGCCTCCTCAGCGCAGACCGATGGCAACAGATTCCCATGATAAAGCCAAAAAAAGACAAACAAGTACTTTGAAATTTACTGTAACATAGCAGCTTGGTTTCAGTTGTCACTATCGGGTAAGTGACTAACTGTAGCTGTAATACTCTACTTCATGATAAAACATCAGCTGCGGGCCAATATTTTAGCATGCTAACCACTGTGATGCAACTGTTTCTGCTTAAAAGCTGCTTTCATCTTGGAGAGTTTGCATCAATTACAAACTGCACCAAAAAGCTATCCAGAGCAGCTTTCAGAGACAGACATGAAAAAGGAATACAGTATGTGTGTGTGTGTGTGTTTGTGTTTGTGTGTATGGTGTAGGTTAGATGAGCGGAGTGGCACAATGAAGGTGATGGGAGGCAGGAGGCATTTACGAGACAACGAGATGTATTCCAGACAGTTTTTATTTAGAGTCAGATAAACTGAACCCATGTACAGAATGAGACGGACGGATTTACAAGAACAATGTAAAAATGTAAAGGAGAGTTTTCCAACATGCGATGTAATGAATACAGATGTCATATCCCACACAAACTATTGCCACACTTTATAGACCTTCATACTGTCAGCAGTTAAAAAAACAAACTACTTTCATGATGTAGATTTTAGCTCCGACATTGAATTGTGCCATAATTATCTTGTCTGACACAGCATCAAAAGTAAATCTTTTCACATTATCAGGTTGGTGCATCACAATATTAACAGTAAGTAGGTAAAAAATTGATCATTTTCCAGTTTAACAGATGTTTTCATTTCATGAAAAGGAAGAAACTAAATCTCTGAGACTATAAAGAATACTGATTTTAAGTGTTCTTGTCTTTGTTTCTTTTCTGCTGCAGGTGTCTCACAGTCTTACACACCTCTGGCAGGTGAGCAGCATCACTTACATCACTCCAACATGTTAACAGCACATGTCAGGCTATCCAAATGTCTCTCCACACGTTGGAACTATCTCACACACATACAGTATGTATGTATATATATATGTATGTATGTATGTATGTACATAACCAAACGAATACAAGCTGTGTGATAGGAATATGTCTGTGTGTGTGTGTACATGACTCTGCAAGCTTACTGGGTCAAGCTGGTCTAATGCATACATAACACACACACACACACTCCAACACACACACACTCACACTCACACAGGAAGGCAGCGCTACATGCAAAGCTTTCAAGCTCCCAGATGTTTGAAACATGAGTCTTTTTATGAGCAGTGCAGGGAGCCTTTGGTGAGGTGTGTATGTGAGTATTGATGTGGTGTGTACGTGCACACGTTCAAAAGTTCAACTTCAAAGAGCTGAGTATAATATGTCAATTCAACAGTTGTGTATATGCATGTGTGTGCACATGGGAAAGTGCCGGGGACTTTTAATAAATAATGTTTTCTGTCAAACTGAAACCGAGCCCGCCCCCTGTGTGTCTGTTTCTCACACATAAACACACATCACAGTAAACACAGCTTTGGTGACTTGCAGGCAGAGCTGTTTGTAGTTCAACTCAAATCCCAAGTCATGTCAGACAAGTTCAGGTTAAGTTTAAAGTCTAAAGAATAGTAGTGGTTCACAACCCCTCAGCTGCAGACCAGTACTGACCAGCATGGACCAGCCACAAATCATTTTCTAAAAGGGCTGTGAGGAACAATATGATTGAGGAAGAAATCTGTATAATAACTTTATATCTTCATAAGCTATTTTTACAGTGGTAACCATGAACTTGTGCAGTCATTTTGTGCTGCATACACTGTCTGCATGTGCTGTGTTGCTATTATTGTTCGATTGATAACGATGTTGCAATCCTAGACACTGCTCCTTTAAGAAAAGTAAAGCTGGATTGATTCTTTTACATAACTGACTCCAAGTGCTTTCAGTGCACAGGCCTAATAATTATATATAATATAATGTAATTATATATAATATTAAAGGTATGTTGCAAAGCCTGTCTGACACGTTTCTTTCTGGATTTAAATAAGTCAAACCTTGAGACTTGAATGTTTTTCAGGTATCAGCAATCAAGTCTGACTTGAGACTGACTCCTGCCCGAGTCCAAAGCCTCAAGTCTACAGCTCTGCTTGCAGTGTGGAAACGTGTGTGTAAAAAAAAAAAAAAAGCAAACCTTCCCTCAAATAGAGAGGGTCAGTCTGTTGTCATGCGGACTCTGATGTGGGTAGACAGAGTAGGGATTGTATGATGGACGATGACTGTTTTTATGAATGAGCACATGCTTGTGTGGATGTGTAAGGGCGTGCATGTGCGCACCAATGTTTTTATGCCAGTGTGTGTGTGGATGTGAATGTACGTGAAACCCACCTTCCTTACAGTCATGTTTGTTCTCATGCAGTACAAAGCCATGGCGACACTGACAAACGTAAGAGCCCACTGTGTTGATGCACTCGTGCTGGCAGCCGCCGTTGTCCTTGCTGCACTCATCTTTGTCTGTGAGAGATACACATGCAACACATCACTCATGTGGAAACAGCAAAGAGACGGGGTGGAGAGAAGCAAGAGGTCAAGCGGGGGAGAGGAGTGGAAGGATGAGACTTTAAGGACAGGGTGGGGGGGGTGGGGAGTGTTGAGAAAGAAAAGATTATAAGTAAAGTACAGCAGGGGAAAGGCAGAAAGAGAAAGAGAAGGAAGTCAAATCAAACTTGGAAGGTGAGGTTGGTGAAGAAAAAGGGTGCAGTACAAATTAGTGAAAGTGACCGAAATGGATGAACAAAAACCAGGAGAAGTAGCTGACATGTTCGCCCAGAATGTCATTCAACTGCCAAGTTTAACTTTTTTAAGAAAAGGCTGACAGTTTAAGCCCAACAGGACGGCCAAAAAAGCAGGACCATCACAGCTTTAAACACCGTCTGCAGCCCAAATTGTTCCAATGCTAACATCTAAAGATTTGTTAAAGAAAGGTTAGAGGAAACGGAGGTCTAATAATAGAAAGTAGTGATAAACATTAGCGTTAATAGGAAGTGAGAAAAACCACCTCAAAAGACAAAAGACACCTACAATGAGTTAAGTTCATTAGTGTGTGTCGGGTTCAGTTGGCCTGTAAAACTGTCTTTGTGCTACTCTTCAGAGTCATGGCTACAGCTGTTCTGCGGTCAAACGTCTCTTGACCTTAAAAGAGCTGTTTTCAGATCAGCTGTGCTCTCCTCGGGGCCAGACCACCACTGCTATATCAGTCTGATGTGCTCACCCCGCCAACTGACGAGAAGCTGACGGGAGCTTCAGCCCGTCTTCACATCTGAATCCCAGAAGCCTTAAAGTATGAATCTGGAAACTCGAGACCTACTTATGTGTCATTTCTATGTCCCAACATCACAGTACATGGTAGGATATGTGGGACATTAAGTTGCCATGGTGACTCCTAAATGTAGACCACATATTCTCCCTATAAATAAACTGATTAGATTTTGAAGAACTTTGCTCCATAAATTTGCATACTAACAAGGAGAACTGATTTTCTTCAAAGTACAATAACGCCTAACTACTCAATATAAAATGATTGCATTACAACAAATACAATAATTTTTTTTTTTCTTTTTGGTAATTAATAGCTGCTTATAATGTATTTTATGATGTTGGTACAGCAAGGCAGGTAAAGTGCTTAAGGATTTAAATTATGTATGTATGTATATAAATTAAATATGTTATGTGTATAATATACATTCTGTGAGGAGATGGTTTTGAGATCTAAGCTAGAGAGAGACCTTCAAAGAATAGTTTTGGGGAATGTTTTTTAAGTTAGCTAAGACTGTTGATACCACTCTCATGTCTGTCTGGTATGGTATGAAGTTACAGTCAGCAGACGCTTATCTTAGCTTAGCATAAAGACTGGGACCAGGGGGAAACTGCTAGCCTGGCTTTCTGAAGATGGCCTAGCAGCACCTCTATACTCAAACCCAAGACTCATGATTTTATACATATTTCCCCAAAACTCAGACTGACATATTTATTACCTTTAAAAACATTGGGATCTCAACTTAAATTTTGTGGATTTGAACAATGTATGAACATAAAACAGATGACTGATTGATATATTAGGACTTATATAAAAGGGGCCAACACAACTAAGGTGTTATCTCGCTCCTCGTGTATTTTCTCTCCCTCATCCTCTAATTTGTGTCCTTTTCTAACCACAGGGCTTCTCCACCAGGGTGGCTGGGTGATTACAAAGCCCTATAGTGAGGCTGAACACTGGGGGAACGAAGTGGATCAATGAGTGGAGGTGGAAGGAGCTCAGTGTGGGGCTGCCACATTGACAACGGCAAGAGTGTCAGAGGCAGAAAGAGAGAGCTGGAGACGGACAGATGACCGCACAGGAAGACTGAAGAGCGTAGAAGACAGAGCAGTGTGTGTGTGTGTGTGTGTGTGTGTGTGTGTATGTGTGGTGTGTTTGTGAGTGTGAGTAAGGGATAGATTCCTATAAAGAGATGTGAGATTAGACACAGACGCCGAGTCTCACCTCACCTCAAGAGCTTGTGAATCAAACTAGATCTGCTTTTAATGAAACCACTAAATCCTTTTCTCTCTCTCTCCCTCTCCTACTCCTTGTGTGTGTGTGTGCGTGTGTGTGTGTGTGTGTGCGTGTGTGTGTGTGCGCGTGTGCGTGTGTGCGTGCGTGTGTGTGTGTGTCTGTGTCTGATGTGGTATTACGGTGCTATTGTGGGCTCAGTCTCACCCTATCACAGGGTAAGAAGCTTTGCAGTTGATGCTACACAGTGTTCATTGTAGCTTTCTTCAGGTCAAGCACACAATGTCCACATGCACACACACATGCACGCACACACAAACACACACACAGACACACACTCACATGGATTAGTAGTGTGTGGGAGGTTGAAGGGACCTCCCTAAAGCTGCTGGCTTGTCGCCAACCAAAAGCTATCCCTGGAAGTTTCTGACAATAGTTGAGCCACTCACACAACAACTTTTAACACATACACACAAACACATCATCTGTGTCCGAGTAAGTCATTCCTCCACAACCACACTCCACTGAGCAGTTGAACTTTGTGTTCCAGGTGTTCTGCAGGTAGCTGAATGTACTTCCTCTGAGGCAGGAGGAAGTCACTACATGTTAAAATGAAGCTGCCCTTTGAAGCAGAGAGAAACCACCTTCCTAAAGCTGTTATTATCTGATGTCAGCATCCAACAAATTCATCCCTGCTACAGCGAGTAGGGGACATTTGTTGTGTTTTTACTGGAACATCACAGCTGTGTCCAAATTCCATACTATGTACTAATACTGGATGTATTTTCAGTATATAGTGTTCACGCTTGGAAAGTAAACAAATTTAATTAAATAATATGCATACTATGTTCACTTGATTTCTTTAAGGTGGTGCTAATGGATACTGTTGTCCCATAATGCAATGCACAAGAGAAGAGTTTCTCACAGCAGCAAAACATTAAAACAAATTGTGGACAGTGGTGACATTCCTGAAACATCTCAGACAATAAAAAAGTAAGAAATCTTTCCATTTTGGGAATTTCCTACACCTGAAAATCCGTTGGTAAGTTTTTCTTATATAAATGTACTCTATAGGACGTTATGGAGGAGAATGCACATGAAATCATTAAGCTGATGTTCAAACTGTTCCACTCTTATATATTACATTAGACCATTAGACAGGAGAAATTTGAAGATCAATAAAATAATACTGTAATAATCTATTCTCACAATAAGACTCTGTTGCAAATCAATAAATATGAACATTATCATTTATTCCCGCCCGGCCCTTGTTGATGCAGAGTTTAATAGTAGCCAGTATGGAATTGAGACACAGCACATGTTTCCCTCTGGAGGAGAATGGATTAAACAATGATCCACACCATCAAAACAGGATCCATCCATTCCCTCAAATCACATAGTAGACCTGAGCCAATCAGAGATGCCGATTGTGAGGTCATGTTACCTCTGACCTTTGATGAGGCTGCCAGCTTGTTGTTGATACGGCCACGAGTGGGAGAGCGGCCGTGCTTTATGTCCTGGCATGACTCAAACACAAACATACGCTCCTGACACAGAGCCAGCCTGTCTGGGGGAGGGAGGGCAGAGCGCAGGGTGGGTGCAGGAGGCCAGAGAGCCGGTGGAGGCTCAGGAGGCACAGCATGACAGACAGACACAGCACATGAAGACAAGCAGACAAACTGATACTGTATGGACACAGGCGTATACACGTACATATATATATATATGGACACTTCCACAAATGCAAGCAAACATACACAAACACAATGGCACAAAGCAGAAGTGGGCAGACATGAAATTTAATATAGGAATCCCTATGTTCGGCTGATGAATTCTCCCAGAGCCAGTTTTCCTGTATTTTGCGAAGGCAAATGAAACTTAAATAATCAGCCTAGCGTCCTAGAAGCTCTGCTCATGTTGTATAAGTCTGCACAACACACTTGAGTAACTACAAAAATAATTTTCCACCTGTTACAAACCCCTCATATTAGTCATACTCCACCCAAAATGTTTTACACTCTCCTGGGTTTAAAAAGGGTTTGTAGTGCGGGTGGCAGCAGCTGCGATCAGCGTGTAATTATGTCACTTAAAATGGATTCCAGCTGTGAAATATCAGTCCACAGTAACTTCTCACACAGCTCCCTTTCAGGTGTCCTTACGCATGTTCACAATGCTCCAAACGTTCAACATTTTTGCACAGATATTGCACAGATTTCACTCACCCATGAGGAAGACATACACACCCACACACGTACCGGACACACTCACACACTTGTCCTACCTGAGAAGAAGTGAGCCTTGAAGCCTTTCTTGGAGACGGTGTTGTCAGACTTGAACTCAATTCTCATGTTATTGTATTGAGAGGTGATGACCTCAGGGACCTCGGTGCCACAGTATTTCCCATGTAGCTTAGAGTCAGACGAGAGGCCGCTCCGCACCTCCACGTAGTCGTATTTACAGACCTAAACACACAAATAAGGCTTCTGTAACGCACACAAGGCTGTGGCTGCTATGGTCAGGATCTTCCTTTTACTCTAATTAACATAATACAGACAAACACACAGACACACTCACCTCGTTCCCCTCCAGCTCAAAGGCCTCAAACTGCATGGAGATGCGATACTGAGTGGGAGCGACCACCTGCCACACACAGTTCTTGTTTGGTGGATACTCTTTAGGCCAACCTGGAGTGCTGATCGTCCCATTCAGCTTAGAGAGAAGACCACCACATGCCGCTGCAAACACACAGACACAAACCATTCAGAAACTGACCCAGTTAGGAAGAACGTGGAACGGAGACCTGAGTGCTGTTTAAGCTTTTATGGTCCTTAGGTTTTCCTGCTTTATTGGTTATATTCCTCTTTGTTTTTTGCATATTTTACAAATAGTAAACGTGGGGAGAGACGGGTGGTATGACATTAAACATACAGTAGGTCCCCATAGGTCACCTCTCTCCCCTCATTTCCTGTCGCCTCTATAGTATCAACTGTCCTATAAAAGGCAAATTGAAAATCCTAAAATACAGAAAATATTATGTGTTTCATCAGCTAGAAGGACAGAATGCAGTTGTTGCACCTTCAAAAGTTGACTTCATATTAAGGAGCAGGACTCCACAACTAATGCTGCAGCCCACAGTGAAGTAGTAGGGAGCTGTTTTTGTTTTTATCCAGTCTTGGTTTCAGATTCACTAGTTTTCATAATTGCGAACTATTGCATTTGTGGTTGCACAAAATCCAGCCTGTCATGTCCATAATTTTTCTAACACAGCTGTGAGCCATCATGGTTGAGCAGTTGGCTTTGTGCACTGGGGTTGGGATTTTACTGCCACAGCTGTGTGTAGCGTTAATTTTGGTCAGGAGAGTGATATTTCTGATATAGTTAAGGCTGGAATGTGGAAAGCCTCTGCTTCAACCAATCCCAGTGGGAATATTTTTTTCCCAGAGCCCCCAGAGTCAGCTAAAAGGAAATGTGCTTGGAAAGTCATCGCTACTAATGTTTGTTAATTTCAACGGGAAGTGGGCAACGTTACTCACAAAGCACCTGTCTGCTTCACCACAGGTTCTCCTCACACCACAACACATTTCCTGACTTGGCCCAGTTGTTTCTCGTGACCCTGTTCTCACCACCAGGCTGAGCGTTAGACAGCTAAAGTGTATGAGAATATATTTTCAAACTCATAGGTTTTTTGTTTGTTTGTTTGTTTGTTTTTTGGAAAATCCACTTGCTATAACATTTTCCCACACTTTAATTTACTGGGGATGCCAATGTAACTACTGCTCTTCGAAGAAATGCAGCAAAAACCACAATTTGGATATTCCACTAGCAGAGGTTTTTCTCTCTGCCTCAGAAGTGGTTTGTTCAGTTGTTTCAGTATGTGGGTCATTACGGGTAGTTAATCTATTTCGTGGGATTAAAGGACGTTCACAGCATTTGTGGCACTGGAACAACGAGGCATGTGGCTTTGTGTCAGAAAGATGTTTTTTCCTGTTGATGGAGGCTGGTTGGATGTTTTTTTTTCTGATGAGTTAGACTCATATCCTACAGTAACACACAAAAGAATGCACATGCAATCATGAGTTTAGCATACCACACACACACACACACACACACACACACACACACACACACACACACACACACACACACACACACACACACACACACACACACACACAGTTACCTTCACAGCTCTTCTTGTCAGGAGCTAGTTCATAGCCAGGGTCACAGGCACACTTGAAGCTGCCGAGAGTGTTTACACACCTCTGTTCACATCCACCATTGTCTGGTTTGGCACACTCATCCTCCTCTGAAAAACACACACGTCAGAGCACATTTTCACACACTTTAAGAATGCTTTGGTCCACAAGCCATATGAGAAAACACAACCAACCGACACGCACACAACCACACAATTGTACACACACACACCTTTGAAAAAGTTTGCAGCAAAGCCGGCCTTGTTCACCGTCCCGTCTGAGACAAACTTCATCCAGAGGGTGTGTGACGTGGAGCGCACATCCTCAGGTTTGTCGTAGCCACAGAAGCGACCAATCAGGGGACTTGTCTCCAGAGGGCCATCCCGAACCTCCAGGTAGTCGTACGCACAGCTGTCGTGCCTCTCGATCTGCGAAAGCATTCGTGTAGGTACGCACAGACACACAGATACAAAACACTGCTGTGAGTATCAGACACATCACTGTCAGCCTCAAGTATCTCTGCGACAGTAACATGTTTAGTGTTAAACACAGCACAAAGTTTCTTCCTCCTTCAGGCATTTAAAGATTGTTAGTGTTAAATTATCAAGGCAACTGCAAAACCTTTTAAAGGATATTCTATCTTTTCACAAGCTGGGTTTTGATTGTGTAGTTTTGTCCATCATTCATATTGGTTATAACATTTTAATCAGCAAGTTAATTGCTGATTATGGGATTTTGTAATGCAGCTTTTCACAATTGAGTCTCAAAGCGTAAAGTATGAAGCATCTGATCACACAGGATGTAAATAAGAGCAGGATGTAATGAGGTTTAAATGCAGGCAATACACAGAAACTGGTCAATGGGAACTACATATGGTCACAGTTAAACAAAGAAGACAGCCCAGATCTAATCTAACAGATATTTAAATGGATAGATTGGGTAAGTATGTATGTATGTGTATGCATATGTAGATCTCAGCAGTGAAATTGACGAGGAAAAGAAAATTGTTGCCAGAACAACAAGAATAAAACCGGGTAGAAAGACAAAATGGATCTTTCCTTCACCACATTAGTGAACCTGCAGCAGCTGACACCAACACTGACTGAGATATACTTAATCTGAGTTCATCAGTAAACTCAAAGGAAGCATTAAACTTTGTACAAAGTGACACTGTTTCAGTTTCAAGAGGGGAGAGTCGTCCCACAACACTTAAATATTATTATGAATGTACATTTTCAATTTATGTCCAAGAATGAGCACACATTGTTGGCACAGCTGCAACTGAATCATAAAAAAACTTGCAATATATCATAGAATAAAACAGAAAAGAATACAATCGAAGAGTAGAATAGAATAGAATAAAATAGAAAGTATCTAAAACTGGTGCAGTTCTTAAGGTTGATCTTAGCTGCAGTAAGAAGGTGAACTTTGACTTTTCATGTGAGGGTACAGATTGAGTCATTTAGCATGCTGACATTTTTACAGCGTAACAACTACAAAACTACTCTCAACTGTCTCTGCATCTCTATACACACTCTCTCTCTCTCACACACACACACACACACAGAACCACAACAGACACCACACCAGCACAACACACAAGAGAGAAGCTGCACAGGTATGCGTACAGACACACACGCACCACACACCACACAGCACACACACACACACACTGTAACACACACAACACAATACACCCACACACACACACCACCTTTATTAACTTCCTAGCAGTTATACGAGCGTGAAATTTGACCCAGACATTCCTAAGCACACACACACACACACGCACACACCCACACACACACACGCGCACACACACACACACACACACACACACACGCACACACCCACACACACACACACAAAAACACTTAGTCACCTCAAAGGCCTGGAAGCTGAGCCCGACGTTGTAGCCTTCGGACACCGTGATCCTCCACACACACTCTTTGGAGGGTCTGTAGTCATCAGGGTAGTTTGGAGACTGAATCTGTCCTGAGTCCTTGGTGATCTCCCCCCCACAGATTGCTGCATAGGAGAGACAGACAGACAGAAAGACAGAGAGAGAGATACAGAGAGGCAGAGAGACAAAGAGAGAGACAGAAAGACACAGAGAGACAGACAGAGAGAGAGAGACAAAGAGACACAGAGATACAGAGAGAAATTGAGAGGATGTGTTACCCTTCTCTGCACTGACCCAAAACACCTGAAACACATTCTGTGCTCACTCTGAATAATGAAAGCCCCGAGAAAACGTCACACAAATGTCACAAAGTCACAAGTTGAGCCTTTGCTTGTTTCTTCATATGCAGTAGATTTGCAGCCTGTCACATACTAAATTTTTATGTATTTACTTCTTCATTCATTTGTTTGATTAATTGATTAAAGGAGTTACCTTCATAAATGGCAGCAAAGCCCTTCCCCACCCAGTTGCTGCTGCTGCGGAACTCAATCCACATTCTGCTATCAGTGGAAATCAAGACGTCAGGAACTTTATCTCCACAAAACCTGCCTGTAACACACACACACACACACACACACACACGCACCAGTGGAACCTTGTGAGGACCATACTGTAGATTGCGTGTCCAATGAGAATTTTGGCAAAACATTATTAAGGATGAAAAGTAAGTCTTCCTTTAGGCCACGTTCAAACTCACAAGACCGCTGTGTCAAAAAACATGGCCATCTCATTTGCTTCAATTAGATTAATGCACAACTGAGGAGCTGGCACAGAGGGCTCTGGCAAAAAGAGTTAAACCTGGCTCAACAACATGTAGCAACACATTGCAATGGCTAATAACACACAAATGCACTTGTAGAACAGGTAGAATAACTTCTAGCATGTGCAATGTAGCATTCTGCTAACTCTGCCATTAACTTGATGAAATTGCATTAACTTTCAAGAATTGTAAAATCCTGCCTAAAAAGCACATAAGCAGATGTGGAGCATCTGGGCATCTAATCAGCCAACAATTACGGTATTTAATTAAAGAAAGATTTTAATTAAGAGATGTAGAAATGTTCTTGTGTCTTCAGCAAAATAAACATTGGCATATCTGAAAAATGCAACGTCACAAAGCCAAAAACAGACATCAGTGCAATGGAGGTATAATCCAATAAGAAAAAGTGGAGGAGCAAGAACAGTTTTTTTTTTTTTTTTTTTTTTTTTTTAAATGATAGGTTCACAATTTCAAGTCTGTCTTAACAATTAGTCCCATATGAACAATTAAACTTTTTCTTCCTGTGATCAGTGGTTCGGTTCTTACTGACCATTAAAGAAAAAATCTATTTTTAATGCGCTTCCAATGTAAGTAAGACAAAATCCACAATCCTTGTTCAAAATGTGTTGAAAAGTTCATCTGCAGTTAATATGAGGATTCAGCAGTCTGAGTTAGACAGTTGAGAAGAGCTGATCAATGCACAATGAAAGAAATTTATACTAAGACTGCAGCATATTCATATCTTCACAAAACAAAAGCTGAACATTTCATTTCTAACCACTTGACACTGAAAGTCCATTAAAAATGGACATTTGAATTAGAGCAAGAAAAAGCTGTTTCATTGTTAATATGAGCAGTTGAAATTTTTTTATTTTTTAAGACAGATTTGAAAAATTGTGAGGCTTTCCTTTAAGGGTGCTAGTGCCCATCTGGCCCCCTCGTTCAGCTCACTCCTGACTGACTGTCTCTTGATCTTACCGAGCAGCGGAGCTTTCCTCCAGTATCCATCCCGAACCTCAATGTAGTCATACCAGCACAGACTGCTCTTATACAGATCCATGGTGGTGAAGTTGAGAACAATCTGAAGGAGTAAAAGAAAAAAGAAAAAACACACACATTTAATGCATTTAATCCAAGTTTATGCACATCAGAGACCGGATGAGGGGAATCAGACCAGAGGAAGAGGGTGGTACCTGTAGTGTTAGGACTTAATCAATATACAGTCATTCTGTCAGCAGTTAGTTTATTGTTACTGGCTATGCATGCACATTCACTGCACTGCAGGGTGCTACTGTGTGTGTGTGTGTGTGTGTGTGCGTGTGTGTGTGTGTGTGTGTACCTTCTCTCCGGACGTAACAGATATTCTCCAGACACAGTGTGTGTATGATGGGTATCCGTTGGGGTAACCAGGAGACGAAAAGTTGCCCGTTGACTCTTGGAGCGTCTCTCCACATGCTGCAACACACACACAGACACACACAGACACACACAGACACACACAGACACACACACACACACACACATACACACATACACACACAAACACACAGATGGAGTTACATTTTTGTGGTAAGTCCTGCTGTTGAGCATAATCCTTTCAACCGTGTACTGATGACTTAAGATTGATATGTTACTAGAGAACACATGGCTCCAACATCTATTATTATTGTCAATCTGCACAAAATTATTATTTTCTTAATGCCAATTTACCAAAATAAATACACTTCAGACTATTTTGTCAAAACAACAGCCTCACGCACTCTTTTGTGCCAATGTTTATGTCTACATTATCCCATCTGTCCATATGGAACCTGTTAGAAATGCATTTCTGAGTCAGAAAACAGTAAAGGAATTGCCCTCCCAAACAAACTCATGTTTCATGTTGTCTTTGGCTTCTTTCAGTTTTGCATGTAGGAGGCTACAATATGCGTGCTTGTATTCCTGAGTGTATCAGTGTACTTGTGAGGTCCAACCACAGTCATTAAGCCTCGTCACCATTTAGCGCCATTAAACATACCCCAGTAGAGTCATTTACTGTAAGTGAACAAGAGCGATGTACTCTTAATTAACCACAATGAAGATAACAAAATAACAAAAAAAAAAAGCGGATACAGCTGGATGGGTTTTGGTGGAAGAATATCAGACAATATTGCTCTCTTTATGCTTCATTCTGAGTTTAACGCTGTCGCTCCCTCTCAAAAGGAGGTTAGCCAAATGTGCCCCTCCTATCCCATCATGCATGCTGTTTTCCCCCACAATGCCCTGGGGCTCTGTTCATCTGTCAGTGAATATGGTATCACTCAAATATGACCTTATAAGGTTGAAGTTGTTTCTATTTCCAGCTGGGACACACTAACACAGTCTTGTTCTCTTTCTAGTATCAAAATGGATTTAGTAGAATCATATGTACTGTATATTGTAAAGTGCTTGTGTGTGTGTTTGTATGTGTGGGTTTATATATATCATGGTTTATTTTTTTATTTTTGCATATTTCCAGATAAATCGTATTTTAACAGAACAAAATTAGCAAGTATGAATGAATACACACAAAAAAACAGTAAGAAACAGAGACCTGTGAATTTAAGTGGACCAGAATGTTATTCAATCTGTTTGCCTCACATACAGTATATGTTACAAACACCATGACCTAACGTCTGAACTGAGGATGTAACTGTATGTGTGTGGGCCAAAGGGGGGATGGCAGCCTTAGCGATCATAAAACCTTTGCGACATTAACTGCACAGCTCGGTGTGAGAGCAGATCCAGATCACGTCAGAGAGACTCGCTAGGGACCAGAGGGACGCCAGCACAGCAGGGGTATGCGCAAGAACTGATGGGAAGTGAGAGTGTGTGCGTGCGTGCGTGTGTGTGTGAGTAGGATGTGTTTGAGACCCGAAAACAGAAAGGGAAACATCACATGGAAAAACAAATTACTCAACTTCACCTCTGTGCCTTGGAGAGTAAAGGGGCGGTCCAATTTTACACCAAAGATATGAGCAGATAAACAGAGGTCATCTTTTGTGTCCTAGCTATGACGACAGCACACACATGCAGCAACACATCCACATACACACTGTGGTCTCATAGTAAATATATCAGTACCTGGACATCTATACAGCTTCCTTGCCTGTGCAATGTCTCCTTTACTGAGCCTGGTCCGCTGGCCAATAGCAGGCCGGACGCCATTTTCATCTCTAGATGGAAGGATGGTGTCGAGAAACATCCCCCTGCAGAGAGCAGAAGAAAGATTTCATAAACACATCCTGCTCTGATTTCAGGGAAATTAAATACGCCATTACAACACATGAATTTAACTTCAAAACAATATCATTTGATACCTTCTAAGAACAAAATGTAATTCTGAAAAACAGTGACTTCCATGCAAACACTGTTTTTCCAACCATTGTTGTATTTTGTGTTTTCTTCTTATGTGTGAGTTAGGGCTGCGTGGGGAATGGGAGTGGTTCTGAGAGAAGATATGGCAGAAATTAAAAAGCATCCTCAAATGAAAAGCATGTAAAGAGAACCCATGACTGCTCTCACTGCCAAATCAAAACTGGCTTATTTCAGATGGTGGAGATGTTTAAAAAAATTGGAAGGAATTTCATGATGCTGAAAACTTTCCATCAGTTTTTATAGCTGGAAAAGTCCCTATAAGCACAAGTCTGATTAGAGCTCAGATTCGCTAACATGGTGGTTTCTAACCTGAGAGTCGAGACCCCTACAAAGAGGTGCAGGACACATCTAGCTGGTCATGAGATGATTAAAAAGATGGGAAAGAAGAAGAAGAAGAAACATCTTTTTGCTGAACAAAATTGTGTTTATTTAGCCCTTCCATTCATTTTGAGGTTGTCTTATGTTCAGGTTGGTAATTTTCTACAGGTTGCTGAGATAAAGTTAAAAATTAAAGATAAAGCAGAAATAAATACTGCAGGAGAAGTTCTAACGACCAGTTTCACCCCACAACAGTAAACCGCATAAAGAAATGTTCAAAAAAATCATCAGCTTCACTGTTTCCCAAAAAACAAAGCAAACTTAACAGTTGAGAAAAATCTGTTTTGGCAGACCATGCGTCCGATCTGTGTTGTAAGTTCAAAACAAGTGAACAAATCATGAGATTTTGCTGCTGGTTACCGTGAGAAGGTGTTCCTGGCGTAGTGCATGATGCTATCAAAATCATATGGCTCCCCAAGAGAGTTGACCTCCCCTGGCTCCATCTTGAGGAAGTTATACTCCTGGCCTGGGAACCACACACACACACACACACACACACACACACACACACACACACACACACACACACACACACACACATCAGACAGCAGTATGAGAAAGTTTAGTTTTATCACACATTGAGAGTCTAATCATTTGGTGTGTCACAATAAAAATGATTTACATGGTGATTCTGAACAGAGACATTTTAAGGGCATTTCTTAAAATACTTGAAGGTGTAGTTGAGACATAAGTTTCTAAATAAAAACCTGGGTCATGTCTCATTCGCTGCAACATCATTTGGTTTAACACCTGGTAGGTGTTGAATGCCTTGTGGTACAGCAGAGTGAGTGGGAGGAAAAGCGGCCGTCACTCTGGGGGTCTAGGTGACTTCACAGTCATTAAAAGCCTCATTCACACTCACACAGAGCTGGAAACGGGTGTGAAATTGAAAACATACACACACGTTGTCAGTTTGTGTTCTTGAATGATTCACGCAGAAACCCAGGGGCATCTTGGGCAACAGGTAACGCCTCACCTGGTTGGATGTTATCCCGGATGATGGTCACATGATCGTCACGGTCAGGTCGTGTGTGCTCATGCCAGAAGCCAATGACGTGGCCCAGTTCGTGCACCACGATGCCAAACTTGTCACAGTTCTTACCGATGGAGATAGCCTGGGGCCCGTTGCCACGACGACCCACATAGGAACAACACCTAATAAGGATTAGTAGGAAGTTGATAGCAGGGAGATAGGCGGATGACATTTACTACAGATTTGGCAATGGAAAAAGCATCAGCAGTGTTGTATTCAGTTTATAGTGACCACACACACACACACACACACACACACACACAAGACAAAATCTTTTCAGGATTTCCTGCCACGTACTACATCCACCAGAGGAAAAGCGGCAGGATTTGTTTACATACAACGTTCCAATAACGCTGCAGTTTCATAACCCAAACTGAGTAAGCTGTGAGAATTCACATATCGCCGCTCACAGAACACACAAAGCACACATACACACACTCATTCTCTTTTTCTGGTTAGCCGAGACATCCGTGCCAGGCTAACAAATCTGATTAAAGTTATCCAGCGAGCTGATTGCAGGGTAAGGATCAGGAGTCACTGGAGTAGATAGAGTCTTTTCCTGCAGCATTTGCAGTGCCAGTATCAGTACAACTACTTCACACAAACACACACACAAAAATGCACAACAGGAGCCATAAATGTATTGTGCTTGTATTTACAGCAGCAGTACTTTGCTTTTCTGTCTCTTTTTCTTTCTCTCTCTGTCACACACACCACAAATCCAAGCTGCAGGGTATTTATATATCAGATTAAAGTGTCTAATCTCCGATGCAGCCAGCCTATCACAGAACACGAG
Source organism: Seriola dumerili (assembly GCF_002260705.1). Classification (NCBI taxonomy): domain Eukaryota; kingdom Metazoa; phylum Chordata; class Actinopteri; order Carangiformes; family Carangidae; genus Seriola; species Seriola dumerili. The sequence continues at coordinate 3,963,610 of NW_019174290.1, forward strand.
ACAACTGGCATCATCAGTTAACACGCAGATCTGTAGTCATCTACATGCCTGTCGGTATCTACATTTAAAAATTGAATCTATTACTCAACAAACTTCTTAGCTGCAACATTATGAAATTATATTGTGTAACTATGTGTTAAACTGAAAGACAGAGGTATGCACATCCAAGGAAACTATTCAACGGGAAACAGGAAGTATAAAGGCAAAAAAAAACGTCTCTTGCTCCAACAATAATTTTCTAATCACAGTTGCAGCGCGATGTTTTGATTATAGATCTTTGTCAGGCATCAAATATTATTGTAAGAGAAAAGACATTATGTGCAGATTATAGGAGACTAGTCTCTGTTTTACTATCATTGTTCAGTCCACAGAAGTCCTGTTACTGTAAATGTTTAGGTCAGTGCATTGCTTGAAAATTTCCAATACTTGTGATGATACCATACAATACTGTTAGATACCAAAATGATTTTTTTTGGCATCTTATTTCAGAAATATAAAGATGTTTTTTAACAAAGCCCTGTTCTTCATTTAAAAATGTCAAATATTTGTCTTCACACAAGCACCCATACAAGACCTAAACCAGGTTTAAATATAGTCTAAAATGGGTTAAAAAAACAACAACAACAACAAAAAATCTAATCTCTGCCTAGTAAACTAGATTACAAATCTGACTAGACATTCAATGTAAGAACTCAGTACTTCACAGTTTTTGGTACACAGTGCTCTGGACAAATTTAAATCATTACTAATAGTATTGAGTTTCAATGAGGTTTGACCCTTAACTTCTGATCAATAGTGCAAGGTTTTCCATCAGATGTGTCAGTCTGAATTAAAGGAAAGTGCGTGCAAACAGACATTTGGCGTAACGGTGCAGGCATAAGAAAAATGACTGGCTGTATATGAATATTAAGTAAGTGTGACACAGTTTCAACATTAAAACAAGCAAACACTGAATATTTGATCTTGTCAAGTAGTGTGGAAGTTTTAACTTGAACGTGATCCATGAGGAAACTGAGCGGAGACAGAGTAGGATTTTCTTAAGATACACGGGGTGCGACAAATTATAATTTTCATTATCAGTTAATCTGTTGTTTTTTGTTGTTTTTTTTAAATTAATAATTAATTATTGCCCACCTAAATTTGAACAAGTTTTCTGATTGTTAGACACATGTGGTAAATATGGACAAAAAGCTTTTATATCCCCGTACCTAGATTATTTTTGCATCAGTGTACTTGTTAACTACAATAACCAGAGGATGACAGTCTAATCTATCAACACATATATTACATGCTCATATTCATAGAACTTTTCATTGAACTTTCAGACTGGATATACTCTGCTTAGCGTTAGTGCCGTTATTGCTAGTGATTTTTGCTTGATAAATATTCATCAAATAAAAATTGCTGTTGCTAAATTTTTGTTTATCAACCGATTACTTGAGGTGCGAATAGTGGAAATTCACAGATGTAGTGTAGCTGTCCTCCTGTTTCAGCCATCTGCACAATAATGTCTTGGAGCGATGAACCCAAACGTCCTGATCTCAGCCACTCTGAAACCTTACAACTTACAACCAGTGAAGTGCCACCACTGTACAAACACACTCTGACCCCACCATGCTGCCACTCAACAGAACAATGCACTTCTGCAGAGTATGAACAAAAAAACTGCACGAACATACAAACACTTAAACCGAGCAGTGTGATTGGTGGGATGGGGAAACAGGAGGAGGACAGGAAGGAAAGCGGAGCCATTGTTGAGTGACCGTATCGTCTCTCGCTGTGACAAGGTCATGACTGAACTCTAGGTACACACACAATCACAAACACAATCACACATGTACAAAGAGATCATCTAAGCTCACCCGCAGGGCCTGTAGGTGAACACTATGTAGCTTTCCTCGTCTGTCTTCTCAATGAAAGTTACGCACGTCTGTTTCTCCCAGTGACGCATGGCCTGCTTAAACATGGCCCTCTGACTACCTGGAACACACACATTTTACATCCTACTTTTACACAATCGCAGTCGGTGTGTATTTTACTGCTGAGCAGGATGGGCAACAGTCCAGCGGAGTTGCTTACCAGTGAAGTTTCCTCCTATGACGTAGGGAATGACTCCTCCAGGCCATATCCTCTCAGCTCTGGATGTGGCTGCTCGAGGAATACGGCTCTTTGCGACGCTCCCAGCTCTTCCACCTTTCCCAGTTTGGCTCTTGGTACTGGCAGCTCCCTTGCTGACGTTCTTGGGGAGATAGTCTGACAGAGTCGGGAAAGAGAAATTACAGTCAAAATACACATGTGCAAACAGAGTAAATTACTGGGCTATTATTATAAATATTAGTTCATAAATGTGCTTCCATATTATTTGATTATACCCTCTGTTATTATACGTGACCTTTCAGAGTTTGTTCTCAGATCAGGGAGTAATAAAACTCTAACAGAAATAGCTCTGCTAGCTGTTTGACTAAACATTTAATTTAAAGAAGGTTATTATCTATACTGCATGAGCTGTGTTGCTTCAGTAGAGTAAAGGGTTCTGGTTCAACTTCATCTGCTTGTAAAGTGTATGGAAAATGGAACAAATCTTGAATTGTCCAGCATCACTTGTAGTATTGAGAATAACTGTAGCTTTCATTGGGGCCTGATTCTGCTTCAGATGTGTCTCATTTCCTCCTCATCAATAATCACTGACAATAACAGACTTGGTGATTTAGCTCACCTGACATTCTCCACATTAAGCCTGGGACCAGTGATTTGCGTTATTTAAGCTGTATTCACATTATGATGAAAAAACAACGCTCTTACAGTTACTTTCTTTTTAAAGTGCAAGTTTTAGAAAGAGCCAAAATGTCTATTTGCCAAGGTCTACATGCTACAATGCTAATGTTGGTGCAGTAACAGTGGTTAGATAGGGACTCAACATTTATAACAACATTTCAGTGAACTTGAAAGCTGAAAGCTTGACAACTAAATGTTTTAAGATGGTTTCAAATGATTTATTACTGTATTTATACAATCAAAAACTTTGTCCCCCATCGTTAATTGCAGCTGAAAAGCACAAAGAGAGAAAAAACTTGGTTCATATATCACAGTGAAAATGTCATCACCTCTGTCATCAAAGTCTGCAAACAGCTGCAAGCAGCCACTGAGACTGTAGCTGGTAACAGAAGTGTAATTTAAAAATATAAGTTTCTGCAGAAAAGCTGTTTTATATACTGGATTGAAATGAATGGAAACCACGCATGCCATTCTGGTATGCTTGGGAAACTGGGTTCAGTAATGTAAAACATAGTATTTGTGGTTAATTAGCTAAAATATGCAGAACCACTAGCGTGGTCCTTTCAATGGTGGTTTGGTAACACACGTCAAAGCATGTCGTGATATTCAGGGTCCTTACCGAAGCCAAATCTACGTATTCTTTCCAGCAGCAGGTATAATGAGCCTCTCTTCTTTGCAATTTCATGTTCCTCCAGGCCACCTGACACACACACAGACAGACAGACAGACACACACACACACACACACAGTGCCAAGAGTCAAAACACAAACAATGTATAATAATAAATGCTGATATCCTCAGGTGGCCAGCCGTCTACTTCCTTCCTATCCACGTTGCTGTACTCTGCAGCTGATGTTGTAATGAGAGAGTTTCAGAGGAAACACGAGAGAGAGAGCATTACATGATGATTACAGAGTGAGCGTGAGATGTTGCGTCCACTCACCAGATGTGTGCCCCTGCCGGGAGTGTGTGCGCATGTGTGTGTGCTGTGTGAGGTCTATCGTCCTGTCAATCTGGAACATTCGCAGGTCCTCCTCGTCTAAAGCGATGTCGCCCCAGAATACAGCTGGAAGTTAAGAGAAGACATGATAGTTAGCAGAATCACTAATGCCATCATCATCACCATCATCACTGTCATCATTCATCATCCCCGGAAATGATCACATTATTATAAAACTGTAATATTTCTCTTCATAAGCAGTGTTAGAAGTGTGAAAAATACTACTGTTTATATAGAACTTGGTTACATAGAACAGGTTTTCCGCTCGGTAATATAACCAACTGCAAAGTCTTAGAAGTTAATTGAATTTTAAAATCAAGGATAGATTAAACGTGCTGGTCTTTCTCTGTCAAGTTTACAATCCAAGCAACAGAGATTTGAACAAGCTGCAGACATGAGAGGGATCTTTTTGATGAAAGTGAAAGTAAACAGGGCTTTTCATTAGTCAAAACGTGAAGTGATGGATGAAGGTTAGTTTGTGGATTTTGGTGTGCGCTCTTTATGCTTTAAACCCAAGTCCCCCACCAACCCTACATCAAATCTTGGGTCCCGGCTTCATGTTCCACATTTTGTTTCTGTGTCTGAGCAATCACAAAAAAATAGTTTTGATTGAATCCAACAGAAACCATGAAAAGTCTGATATTGTGTTTGTTTATATGGTTTGTTTAATTATGTGTATTATTATTAAGAGTGCTGATCTCAGTAAATTTTTTACATAAAGTTCTATATATACTGATATTTTCTATTAAGTTGAGATGTCTAGAGATGAACAGGTGTCTACACAACTGCAGCAAGGTTTGAGTCAAAAACAAAAACTCCACAAGGAAGGGAAAATAAATTGTAAGCTGTGCCTTAGCAAACAAAGTGTGTACTGTGGTAAAATGGGGGCATTGAAACCACTGGACCCAAACAAAATCGGATGTAATTAACAGGGATCTTTTTCAGGGAAGGGGCGATGTCCTGTTTTTTCAAGGCTGTTAAGGTTTGGATTTATTTTTTCTTAAGTTCAGTTCAAGTACAAACTCTTTGACCCACTAAGACCTCCAGTGCAGAACTATGAGAACTGGAGGTAAGTACAATGTGTACTTGTACACTGGGTAGAGGAGTACTGCAGATGTCACACAAGTGCAGTCATGGTGCAGGTCACATACCAGGAAATAGCACAGGTGTTTTTCTTTATCTTTAGCGCTGAAGTTGTCATGTTAACTGAATTATCTGGTTATTGATTCTACGAATTCTAACATTACCGTCATAGCACAGCACAGACTCACTGTTGTTTCACTCACTCCAATCATGTATCCACAACTCCACCCAAAGATGTAGAAACCTACTGCTAGAAACAGCTTTGTCTCCCTCCCTCTCTCTGTCTCTCTGACACACACACACACACACACACACACAGAGTCACTAGCGCCCAGTGGTCTTACAATGGTTCGATATCAAGCTATGTATAAGCCTTCTGGCAAGTGACACTCACCCTCCACTCCTCACTTCCCCTCCTCCCTCCCTCCCAGCCCGCCTTTTCTTACCGCTCCAGTCTCTCCCCCTCATCCTCCCATCCTTCCTCTTTCCATGCAATCTGGCTTAAGGTTTCCACACACTGTCCACAACCATTAATGTACACACTGAAGCGCTATCAGCCTTGCAAGAGCTACAGTGCCATTGCACTCTGACACGCTGGGTTGCACTGGGTTGCATAGTAGAACTCACCCCCATCTCTAAAACTGGGGACAATGATCCGTCCTATCCTGGCATGGTTGTCTGGGCAGAGATTCTCTGTTGCATGTATTGTGATTTAGCCCAGAGCTAAGAATTGGTTGGTATAAGTTTTTTTTTTTTTTACACTACTTTCTCCTATTGTGCCTGTAAGGTAATAAACTGAAAGTGATTTTAGACTGGGCTGTTTCTGAGCCCAGCAGCAACCAGACATTAAAAATGGGCCTTTCTTCAAATGTTAATGCAATGTTACTTTTAATATCTATGAACTTAAAAATAGAAAAAAAAAAAGGGGAAACATTTGGGCACCCTACCACTGTAAGTCACTACTTGTCATCACTCGGAGATAAGATTTGTTTCCTTCAGCATTGAAGCCTAGAGTCGAAACGCTTCTGTGTCTTTCCGCTGCGGTGCATTAGCCTATTAAAAGCATTATAAACCTTTTTGTTTTTGCAATATTTTTAGGCTGTCCTGCACACACAGCATGTTGAAGATCGACCAACAGAGTTTCAGTGATGATCAAGTCAGGAGACTCTAAGGGTCGTTCCAAAAGTTTCAGCTTGTGTTTGTTAAAGTAAATCATGGTGGATTTCGAGGTTTGCTTTGGATCATTGTCCTGTTGTAGAAACGAGCCTCTTTTCAGTTTTACTTTCTTTACGGACTCTGACCTGATGTTTCCTGTGTCACCAGCTGCCACACAACCTCAAAGCAGAGTATTTCCACCTCGTCCACAAGAACGTATGGACCGGTGCAAAAGGTGTGCACTGCTCATAACAAGCCCTCTCTCAATCTACCTCTGTGTCTTCATCATCTTCCTCACAACACTTCCCTTCCTCCTGCCTCGACCTCATCCTTTTTTGACTCACAAAAATGCGTGCATCAACACTAACACTAGTATGTGGCACACACCTTTCAGCATCAGACAAAGCACATCTTGGATCCCTTGTTTTTCGGTTTCTTTTCCTCCCCCTCTCCCTCCATATCTACAGTATCTCTCACAGCCACAACAATGAACGACTGAGCGATAATCATCACTAAATGATTAGCTGAGCAGAGTTATTGCCCTCCACAGGGACTCAAGACACTGATACATTAACGATGGCATGGGAGAAGCTTGTCACTTAGCTAATTAGGATTGCCACTAAAGGAAATGGGGGGTCAGGGTGCCATTGTGCTCAACTCTTTGCTATTGTTGGAGAGAGGAGCAAAACCACAATGACCACAGATGGTTTACAAATCAGGATATCAGATATAGACTAGGAGTGTGTGTTGTTGAATGGTGGTGTATGAGATTTTGATTAGATAGATATGAGGCTAATGTCTGATCTAGAGGGTGGAGCTGCTGTAATTTATTTATTATGATGTATAATGTATCATGTAGACAATACTATGTAATACTGAAGGGTGCACTTTAAAGCATGTTTGCTCATGCCTAAAAAAATTACTAAAAAACACAATATATTTCAAATAAAATGGTGGTTTCTAAATGCTTTTAGTGTGAACATTTAAGATGTATAATTACTTAAAAGTTGAACCTTTTATTACAGGAAAAGTTTGATATTTTGGTGAATATGCTTATTGGCTTTCTTGCAGAGAGTTGGATGAAAAGATCAATACCACTATCATATCTGACACAACAGCCAGCACTGACTAGCTTATCTTAGCATAAAGACTGGAAACAGGGGGAAACAGCTAGCCTGGATCCATCCAAAGGTTAACATTTGGAGATCATTCCATGCTAACCTGACCTAATCAGCTGGTAGCTGTCGCTATAGCTGTAGCTATTCCATATGAACCCACTTATCAATTTGCCAATTATTTTCAAAACAATGAGAAATAACCATATAAAATTTTCAGAGCCCAAAGTGAAGCCTTCAAACAGCTATACAATAGTCCAAATATTCAGTTTACTATAATTAGTAAAGTAAAAGCAAATTTCACGAGCAGGTATACGATCACAATCACACAGGTGAAACTGCGTGTGTTCTGATTAGGACAAGCTGCTCTCACCAGTCAAGCTCCTAGCTCTCATTTGCTGTTTGATTTGTAACGTCACTACAGTGTTTTGTGACACATTTCACCACTTGGAAAACAATTTCCACAATAATTAAATACACAAATATAACAAACTTTGTAGTGAAATTAAAAATATTCCTCATGTGTGCTTTTTTTATGTGAGAGATTTGAAAGAAGGCTGCATTCAGTAAGTTACGAATTTTACGAATTAAAAAGTGAAGTATCAAACTTGACGTATATAAAATAGGTTTATTTGATTCTGAAGAGGTTTATGTGGGTGTGCCTTTTCCATATAGAGCAACAAAAATAGCACTTGCACTAAGATGTGGTATGAACAGGCTCTGGCACAAATGTTATTTCTGACACAAAATTGCACTGTGGGCAACACAGTTTCTACAGACACTCCCCTCTACTGCACCTTCTGCATAAGTAGTGTCAAAGTGAGCCACAAAAATGACCAAATTGATGCAAAAAAATCCACTTTACGCCTTAGGAAACTGCCCCTTCAAACACAGACAATATCACATTACACCTGCATTTGAAACGATATTCCCTCAGCTTTTGTCTCTGGTTATGGGACAGTGCACCAACTTTAAACTTCTAGTAGTTCTGGATATTTCAGGACAACAAGGCAAAATACAAGGACTAAAAGTTTTCCAGAAAAAAAGGAGCTGACACAAGCAGAGATACAAAGCGAAAAGAGGAGGAAGAGTACAGTAATAGTAAGTTTGGCCCATTGATTGTTGGGGTCTTGTTAATCCATAGAGATACCATAAATAGCCCAAAGTCAAGCCAGTGGGTGAGGAGGGGTGAGGACAGTGAGGCAGGGAGATGCAGGAGGAAAAGTATTGATCCAAAAACCCCAGGACGTCCCAGGAGACCTACATCATGCTGACCAGGGCCTTACTGCATGCCCTTCAGCAGGGGCACTGCAGCAAACACACAGACACACACAGACACACACACACACACACACACACAACAACACACACACACACACACACACACACACCCACACACACAGACACACACAGACACACACACACACACACACACACACACACACACCTACACACACACAGGAGTAATGCACCAAACACAAACTGAGAGGAAAACTTCCTTCACACGCATCCAGCACCTCCCACCACGCTGGCTGTTTGGAGTGCCAGCGAACCAGTTTGAGTCGTATTGATCAAGTTTTCTAGGCAGACAGCACTAATGTCGGCTTTCTGCACGTTCACTCTGCGGCCTGGTAACAAATGTCAAACATTCACACAGCAGTGGCTCTGTGTGACTGTGAGGGCTGGAAAATGAAAATGTGGATATGTGACCATGCTCGTCGTCATGTAACACAATTAGCACCTGAGCTTATAGCTGTTACCTCTTTAAACCTACGGGTGCATATGAGTCTGACATATGAGTCACTAATTTAATGAGGGTTTCTACAGCTAAACTGGTCACAGTTGGAAGGAGCAAAGACGTTAACTGATACATGAGGTTTTTTGCCATGTACACGTTTACATGTATCTACAAAATAGAGGAACAAAATGTTAAACATAAACAATATTGTTTACCATTTCCCTCATTGTTATTTACTGTAGATTTAATGGCTTCTTATTTTTCCTTTTGACATTTTATAGACACCACAGTACAATACAATAGAGAATTATGCACTGCTGAGTTCAAGCTGTAGTCAGTGGGGTGTACTATGACACACACACACACACACATATACACACACATATACACACACCTCACTAAGCTCCTCATTAAGCAAATATAAGGTCACACTGTAGGTGGGCTAAGATGAGTGTGTGTGTGTGTGTGTGTGTGTGTGTGTGTGTATGAGCTGATCTACTTGTGCAATATTATTATAGTGAATATAACTGTGACTGTGAACGTACTGTGATATTAAAAAGAGATTATCTCAGCCCTGTTGGAAGATTTTCTCCAAAACTAATCATTGTGCAGGCTGTTTGATCCATATTAACACTTTGTGAACAGGTGCTGTGGTTCAAGCTCACACTACACAGACAGCGCTGAAAACAGCCAAAACTAAAAACACAGGCTCAAAAACTGTACAACACATCAATACACACAGCATACACTAATTCCTCTAAGATGAGGTGGTTGTAAAAGACTGTAATTTATAATAACAATAATACATTTTATTTATAAGCGTCTTTAAAGACACCCAAGGACACTTAACAAATCGAATAAGACGTTCATGACATAAACCGAGAAAAAAAATTAAATATATAAAATAAAACAATAAATACACAGTGTATGTTTCATGAATCCCCAGGAAAGGCCAGCAACAACAAGTGAGTTTTCAGTTGTGACTTAAAAGAGGCAACAGATGTGCACTGCTGCAGACCCTGAGGGAGAGCATTCCAGAGGTTAGGACCAGCTACACTAAAGGCTGGAGGGGGGGGAGTGAAGGGAGTAGACGGGCATCAGAGGAACGCAGTGATCGAGCAGGTTTATAGGGATGGAGAAGATTGGGTGGACAGGGAGGCACCAAGCCATGGAGAGATTTGTGAACGGAAAACAGTTCTTTAAAATAAATGCGGCATTTAACTGGGAGCCAGTGCAATTGGTGGAGGGTAGGGGTGGACCGCGTGCGACAGAGAACTCTATTTAACCCCCACGTGGGTACACCAAGGAGAAGGGCATTACAATAATCGAGATAATAAAAGCGTGGATGAGAGTCTGCAACAGATCATAATCTAGTTATCAAACAGAGGCTTTGTTCACCTTGAATTCACAGCTTTTCCAGCGGATTCTCTCAGAAACAATGAGGACTTTATGCTCCAAACAGCCATGTTTCCCATAATATAGCTAAATATACCACTGCTGTCTCAGTCCTTAACGCACGACCTTGTGAAGCTTGTGAGTCGTCTCGTCATCACAACCTCTTCCACTGGTCAGAACTACTCTGTCCCAGCTTACACTTTTGGTCAGCATTATAAACCTACTAATCTTTTGTTTGTCCTATTTCCTGTTCCAGTTTATTTATTGGACACATCACTCAAATATTTACTTATTCTGTAAACAAAACCTCAGAAGGTATTACTGTACCACCTGGCTTAAAATTCCTTTACTTCCTTTTGTATTCAATAAATGCACAAGGGTGAACTCATATCAGATTTCTACTCAGCCATGTTTTGTTTTGTTTACTAATTTGAAGCATCAGGCCAATGAGCCAGTGAGTGAGTTAGGACGCAGCGGCTCTGGCCAGTGGAAGAGCAGGATCTCTCTAATGCTTCATTCATGCAATTTTGGCGGAATGGGAAGAACAGGAAAAACACTGCTTATTGCAACTTGGGAGTGCTGAAGCATTATTCCAAGAAGGTTAGCCCTAGTGCTAACTTCGCAGTCGCACCAGATGAACTAAATCAGCTACTTTTGTTGTGTTTGTAGCAGCTTATTACCAAGTGAAACCAAGTACAAACAGCGAATGGCTGCTATAAAATTTGCTCAATGGATCCTATTATTTTTTCATAACCACCAGCGGTGGTGCATTTGCAGCCATACTGCCATCAGTTTATTGACATCAGTGAGAGAGATATAATATCTCCAAATAATAGGAGGCTGACATGGGCAGCAGTAATGACGGTTTAAGCTATATGATGTGAGCGTGGCAGAACGTACATGAACCAATACACACAAGACCAACGGGATTGTTGGTCAGGTAGGATGGAAGACGTTTACGGTATACTGTCATCTTTCTTCAAAGTTATACCTGTCTGAAACATATTGAGCATTCAGGTAGTCAGTAGAGAAAAGGACAATACAACCCTTTCACCAGGAAAGAACAGTGATATTTGGCAACTCTGTGGATTCCTCGATTATGATAATGACATTGTTTTTTTATGACCAATGCCAACTTTTTTTTCCCCAATCATCACTTTTCCCAACATGTGCACATGGAAACTGCAGTGTGGTTAAAGTTAGGGAAAGGTCAGGGTTACAGTTAAAGGTGAACACTGATTGCAGATCTGTTACCGCATGCGCTGAACACTGCTCTAACACCCCTAATCTCCATGAAGAGAGCACTACTCTCTGCTTTGGCACGTTGGAACTGGACGTACAAAGTCACGGTTACCAAATCGTGGGGATACTGAGCTGAATGATGCCACATGAGTGGTTTCTATGAATGTTTTATCGCTCCTGGAATCCAAAATAACTGCTGTGAAACCAAGCTGTCCACAGCCTCTATTGTCCATTGTGGAGGAAACTATCACTTTAAACTGAGATTACAGTTTATATTTTTCTTTGTGACGATGGAATAATGATGTGCTACGTCGCTTTGTAAGGTGTTGGAATGTGAATAGATGCAGGAGTCGGTAGTGTCACTGGTCAGAAATGTGCTTTGAGAGAAAAAACTCAAAAATGTAGAAGCTTAGTCCAAGTTCAAAAAGTTCACACCCCCACCCTCCTGCAAGTATGAGTGTAATAGAGAGACAGAAAGAAAGAGATCATCTCAATGTCTGTAACATAAGATGAAATAATCATGAACAAAAGAGAGTGAGCATGAAAGACTGAAGACGACAAATGAACTGAAACCACAATAATAACAAACTTAACAAATCACCAGTAACATGGACAAGCTTGACTTTTATCACCATTTTTCTTTAGCAGATGTTCAGAGTGCATCTGAGGAGTTAAGGATAGTGTGTCTGTGATGTCACGAGTCCAGAAACCCTGAAACAAACAAATGCACGCACACTAATCATATGTTTTTTACTGGCTTAAACACAGTCCCAGACACTGCCAAGGACCCAATTACACACCTTACACTGACACATCACTGTGTTTACCTCCAGGTGTGTGTGTGTGTGTGTGTGTGTGTGTGTGTGTGTGTGTGTGTGTGTTTGTCTGCAGACTAGGGTAGGCAAAGTTTGTTCATGCATGAACACAGATAAAAACAGATGGTAGAGTCAAGCGAACAACTGGACATCTCAAACGACCCGAAAATAATGCCCAGACTGATCATAAACAAATCCAATAACAGGAATATATTGTCATCAGACTGTCATCAGTTACTAAATAGAACTATTCATCTTTTTAAGTCTAAATAAATAAAATTGCTCTCGACCAAAAACATCAAAGGCAAAGTAGGATATAGTGTGCCTAGTGGGTTATTTTGCAAAAAAAAAAAAATAACAGTCTCTGTGTTGTACTGTACCTGAAATAAAATGTAGATAATTATAATATTCAGGCCAAAGTAAAAAGAACATCTGCAACTTCAAAAGAACTACACATTTAAACAGTGCTCCGCCACGTAAACTGAAGGGGATAACAGGCAAAGAAATGTTCGGTATGAGACAAAATAACATAATATCATATGACACACACACACACACACACACACACACACACACACCCACACACTCACACACACACCTAACCTCCTAATCACATTACTGTGACACTGAGATTCTTCTCCAGCAGGTCATGGGTTTGGCCAGACATTGTGACGGGACACGATCATGTCTCAATTTACCATCAGGGTGCCCTGGGTGTGCACCTAGTGGCACAGCTCGTCAACAAGCTCTAACAGGTACAAAGATCAAATTAAACTTATGTAAGAGAGTTATTTTTGTGAAGATGGAAGACAGTTCTGCTCTGTAAGTCATCCAATTGGTGCATCAGGTGTGACTGCGTGTCTTCACTCATTGTGAGAAGTGAGTTTCAGATTACAGTGAATAAACCAAGTTAGGAGATGAAATGTGACACATCTGTGTGACACTTAACCAGATTCAAACTGTTGGTGAAAGGTTTGCTTCAACAAGAAGATTCTTTCAGTCTATACAGATATCATTCAGTGACATTGGATTTGGATATTTTTCTTACAGCTGGTCAGGAAGTTCTTTCATTCACAACAGACCTTTTTCACAGCAGACAAGCACAGGTGTTACCGAATAACATTAATGATAGCTTCATTCTGTTCAAGCGACCTAAGTGTCAACAGCTAAATAGAATGTGAAATGCAAAAATGTCTTTTGTGAAAAAGGCTTTCATCGCCAGCTGTATGATACGGCATAAGGCAGGGCGCCAGTGGTTGCATGTGCTGCGGACTACGATGTTTCATTTGACCGTATGATTTGCTGAATTGTTATACCAAAGATTGTCAGACAAAATATACATTTTCTGTGGTAATAAGATGGCACTAATCATAAATGGTTAATCATGATGTTATGGTTAAGAAACCTTGTTAAGTGGCCACATGCTTGTGTTTGTTTTAGAGTTGTGCCTTCTTCAATCAAAAGCACAACATAAGCCGCACGCATATAGTGTACATAATGTTACCTCAATACAGAGGAAAATGTTCTCTTTCTCTTGGCTCTGCTTTGTTTCTCTTTATCTTTGAGTCTGTATCAAAATTCATCTAGTAATACATTGTTTACATTCAGACACAATGCTCTTTCTGTGCTATACTGTCTGCAAACTTTGCATGCTTGCACATTAAGAGTAAATAACAGGCTAAACACACAGGTGTAACACACCGCTGTCAAGATCCAACAGTTGGAAACTTGTTGACTTGTTAAGCTGCAGTCGTTTCTTGCCAGGTGATTTTCTGTAATTATGTAAATAATGATAAAGCAATTTCAAAAGGAGAACTTAAAAAATATTAAAAATATTATGGCCAGCAGCCATTGTTTGGTTGTTGTGCATCAACTGTATGTACATCTTTTTGCACATTTTTACCTCACACTCAATTAAGGCTTGTTCCTACACAAACGTTAGCTTCTATATGAGTTAAATGACGTGGAGGACCTAGCTAAAAGTGTGTAGCTCTGCGTCACAGCTGAGCTCCAACAATACTTGGAATAGCTTAAAAAATAGTTTGACTGTAAGGAGACGGTGGCTTTTCCTCAGCCAATAATGGTTGTTTGCGAATGAGTTTTGCTGCTATAAATACCATCAGGAAAAGCTAGGTGACATAAAAGCACCCAGACATTTAATAATTGAGCAATGCGAGGCAGGTGGGCGGAGTGACGGCGGTGCTGACTCATGGCTTCTGCAGCTCCGGAACAATGACGCTCCAAAACAAACAGTCGGCTCTCAGCACGGCCGCAGAGTTTGTGCTGAGGCGGGAATCCTGAGGAAGACTTCGGAAGCTCAGTGGCAGGAGCACTCTGCTCGGGAAAATCCTGTTTAATATAATATGAGTGAGACCGCTCGCTCTCTCACTAACACACACACACAGAACGCAGCCACAGTGTCAAACACACATACATACACACATTGCTCTAGTTTCCTTCCTACCGAGGAATGGGGGAAGGGGTGAACAGTAGCTGCAGCTCACTGTCACGACATGGTGGGCTTCAGTCTCTGACTGAAAAGCCCAAAGCGCACATACAGTGTAGATGGGCACAGGCGCACACACATACACCTGTTTAAGATGCACTTAGTTAAACTATCAAAACAACTGGAAGACCACCTGACGGTTACTAAAGTCACACCTGAATCCAGAAAACAGCTAAATCTGGTTGTGTGTTTGAGTTTGTTTGAAGCTTTCCTTGACTTCATTTTCTGTTTTCAAACATAGTGAAGCTCATAGATAAAACATCCCACAGTCTACATCCTACTTTAGTGACCCAACATCAGATCTCTGGATACAGTTCACATAGTGTTATCACAAACATGTTTATATTTTAACCAATCATTTGTGAGGCATACTGTACAGTCCAGAATCTAAATGTACTTTCTCACTTTTCATTTACTTTTTGAACTTATGAAGGAAAGTTCAGTCTGAATGCAAAGTAAATTTTGTGGTGCACATGTGTAAAGTAAACAAAGACGCGTTCACATGAACATGTGCAGATTCGCTCTACAGCACAAACTGAGGCAACGATGCGTGAGTTTGAAATCTTTCAACTTGAGCTAAAAATGTGTGTTCATCACAGCACTGCATGACTCCACATAATCATTAAGTACAGACTAGAGAAAGAAGAGGAGAATACCTGAGCTGTGACACCAACACCTCTGTTGCCAACTCTGTGGAAAGTAAACACAGACTGCAAAAACACTAAAGTGGTGGAATTAGAGCAAATGACGCGAGGCAAAAATGTTTGTTTTGTGTTAAATCTGCACCTTTAAACAGTTTGTACACAGAGATTGTGGCCTCTGATGAAGATTCAGACTGCGAAGAAGCAAACACCACAGTGCATCTGTTTAAACACTCACATTGAAGTTGGTGGTCTGATGGTCTTCTTGCTGTCAAAAGCTATGCACTTTAAAACGCTTCCTTAAATCTGATGTTTTAACTAACTGCCTGGGCACATATATTGAGTCACTGATTGAGACACGGAGCCTCTGTCATGAAGCTGTAACAATGTCTTTAAGAATAAACAGCTGAATTTTATCTGCACATCTCATCAGAATGAGCTTCAGCTGACGTGAACCACTTCATGTAGGCAGCAGGGCGGAGGTCGTCCCTTAAGTGGAAGGTCCTGCTTCAAGCTTTACAAGGAAACTGTGATATAATGTTACTTAAGTGCTCATGAACTTCACATTAAATTACTATTAACTCTTTCCCTGACGCTCCAACCCCGGCGTGGAAACCCCAGAGTTTGGGTAAAATGTATTGCAGTCATGTCACATCATTACTGTTGCCTCTGAATCAAAACTCCAAGGCAGTGGACAATGGACAGCACAAACCACTACCCACCCATCCATCCACCCACCCACCCATCCATCCACCCATCCATCCACCCATCCATCCATCCATCCATCCATCCATCCATCCATCCATCCATCCATCCATCAGGTATACCCACTTATCCTTGAGGGTCACAGGGAGGCTGGAGCCTATTCCAACTGATGCTGGGCTACAGGCAATTTAGAGTCACAACTTAACCTAACAAAACACTGGCCACCATTTTTTAATTTTCTTTGAAATCATTATCGCTCACATGCAAATTTCTTATTCAATTGTTGCCAAAACTGCAAAAACTCCTCCCTTGTTGCAGTGTCAACTCTTATTGTAAATCCTGGGCTGTAACATCTGAGCTCAGAGATGTGAGTCCATGACAAAATGTACATTATGTGTTGTAAGTACTGTTACTATACATTCTTATGATACACCACGATTGTATTTGAAGAAGAGAACAAGGAGTCGGTCTCTCGGGTCACTCCTGAAGAGCCGGCCCCACCAGCTTCATTCGGACACCGAGGTTTGTTTAGCTTTCGCTCTGTGTGTGTGAGCATTTTATGAGAACAGTGATTTGGAAGGAAGCATGAATGACTCTTGAGTGAGTGTAGGAACCCGTGCACATCTGTATGACTGTGTGCGTGTGTGTGTATGTGCGCACGCGTGTGTGTCATCTCCAGCTGAGTAGCAGGATGCAGACAACCAGGAAGAGATAAGCGCGGGTGAATGGAGGGAGCTCTGCGTGTGTGTGTGCATCAAGTGTGTGCGTATGTGTGTCTGTGTGTGTTCGCATAGGGAAATCACTTCACAAAGGCCTGGAAGTGTGTGTTCTCCTGTCTACCAGCGCGGGACTCGGAGGAGATAAGCAGCCAGCCAAATATTCCCCTTGTGTTTTCCCAGCAAAAACAGGAGGCGGAATACCAACTACTCAGACTGATGCCACAGGGTCAGGCCTGGAATGAGCCGCGCTTCCACTTCTTACAAGCGACACAGACACACACAAAAGACACAGCCACCAAATCTTTACACACTGGCACATGTATGGGTTGATGATAAGGATGGAACTAATAATTACTTCCACTTCTGGTTAATCTGTTCAGAAAACAGTGAAACTACTTTTGGATGTAAATCCACAGACATCTATAAATTTACAAATCCATAAGTGTGCATGTACAGACTCTGCTTGATGCATTTGTGCATGCATATCTTAAATGCTGGAAGTTTGTGTCTGTGTATGTGCATGTAGGTGTGACATATACGTACCCAAAAGATAGATGATAAAAAATAGGCACCTTATGTTTACTTTTGTTATATCTTCCCTTTTGTGTAGGGGTGGTCGGACAAGGTTGTGTAGATGTGGCATGCATGTAAGATGGTATATGAGAGTGATGCAGTGATGATCAGGTGAGCTGTTGTGTATCTATATGTAAATTGAGAATATATTCATGGAAAAATGAAAAAAAAAATATTCAAAACAACCATTACAAGTCCCCAGAGCCCAATTTAATTTGCAATTTGTCATTTTTCAAAATAGATGAATAAGCACATCCTCACAAGTGAGAAGCTGTTATCAGAAAATGTTTGCCTAATATGGTGGAGTAAATTAAGCGATTACTCCACTATCAAACTGACTGTTGATTTTTAAATATTTCCAATATCAAGAAAGGAGCTGAATGTGTCTTAACTTTTAAGTCGACATGAGAAGTCATGGAAATGGAATCATGGAAAGTTTCCATCTCTACAGTTCCATGGAAATTGAGCAAACTCAAGCAGCAGATAAGGACCCTGTGATCTGACCAAAAACTCCATAACATCGACTAAATTCACCACATTCAGAAGCTTGTCATAATGTAAGAAAATGTAAGAAAATGTGAGGAGAAGACAAAGGTGATTAAGGTGAATGAAAATGAAATGAATATTAGGTAAATTCTGAAAGCCCATTTGTCTGTTGGGGAATTTAGACTGAGCACAAGATGAAAATTAGAGATGCCACAAATGCATAAGAACTTAATATAAGGATGCAAACAGGTAGATTTGATCCAGGTGGTGTGATCTGCCATGAAGACTAAAGAGACACATCAGTGACTATCCTGAGGTGTACGACTCCACTAATGTACAGCAACAGCAGCAAAACTAAAAGTGTTAGAATAAAAGTTTTGAAATGTGTCTCGCACACAGATGTGCATGTTGTTCGGTACAGTAGCTACAGCAAATGTCCATACAGTCGATTAGGGAACATGTCCCTCGGTTGTTGCTGTAAAAGCACAGACTGCGCTCAAACATTCCAACTGGCATGAATAAATGGAGGCAGTCATTTGATTTGCATTTAATCTGAACAAAACATGAGTACCATGTAACACTGATGTTCCCCGTTCAAGTCCAGACAGGGACCTTTGCCGCATGTTGTTGCCCCCCCCACCCCCCACCCCCACCACGAACCCTCCCCCCCCCCACCTCACCCCCAACCCCCCTCTCCTTCTCTTTCCCTGAGTTATTGGTTGTATAAATATCCAGAAAAAGCAAAACAAGGCCTTAAAAAAAGTAAAGGGTTACATTAAACATGCACACATGATCTTACTAAAAAATAAAAACTCAGAAACAGGTGTCATTTATGGAGATCTCTTTAAAATGGGATTCTCATGTGTGGTCATTTGCTGCGAGAAATCTAAGCATGTCAGCATTCAGTATGTGAACTCCTTGGAATTACCAGGTTTCCTGCATTAATTGTTCATAAACTGTGATGTGATCTCAATCTAACCAATAACCTAAAACAAGTGCTTACAGTAGTTGCTGATCAGACCAGCACAATGTTTGAGGGGAATTTTCTTCCTTATAGAGCTGCTTCAGCTCAGGGATGTCTGGTGTGAAAATTTCTCTTCAGGTCATTCCACAGCATCTCTGCT
Source organism: Seriola dumerili (assembly GCF_002260705.1). Lineage (NCBI taxonomy): Eukaryota > Metazoa > Chordata > Actinopteri > Carangiformes > Carangidae > Seriola > Seriola dumerili. Next base: position 3,982,683 of record NW_019174290.1, read on the forward strand.
AAGTCAAGGTCTGGGCTCTGACTCCACCAGGTGGATTTTTTTCTCAGTTTTTGAGTCAGTCTGTATTAGATTCATTTGGATATTGAGGGTCATGTTTCTGCTGCATCACCGAGCTTCTCCTGAGCTTCAACGGGTAGACAACCACCCTGTCCAGCTGTCCAGGCCTAGAGGCAGCAAAGCAGCCCCAAATCATGATGCCTCCTTCCACTGCACTTCACCTTTGGGATGATGTTTTAATGATGGTGTGATGTTCCCTTTGTACGTCATACATAGTGCAGTCCACAAAACATTTTCCCAGTAGCATTGTGGAATTACAAAGTGCTCTGCAATAACACCGTCAAAACTCTATTTGACTGTGGGGTTTCTATACCACTGTGTGTGTACTTCAAACAATGGCAGTTGAAATATCATGTTGGAGTTGAAGCTAGTAATGTTGAACAACAGTTACT